>NW_006239653.1:36650-54572 GCF_000226075.1 Solanum tuberosum | reverse complement strand
AAAAAAAGAGGGGGGGGGGGGGGGGTGTACCTTGACGTGAGTAAACAGGGAACGGATCAAGAAGTTCTGATACTGTTCCACTGTGTATTGCATAGAACGTATAACTTCCAGAAAGTAATTTTGTAGGAAGTCATTAGTTCCCATACTTAATATATATAGTGCATTTTTCATAGTTTCTCTTGCTTTATCAACTCCCACCATTTGGCTCAAGTGGATTTCATAGTGCCTCAGATACTCCCTTTGCTTCGCTAGTGTCATTGCATTCTGATTTTTCAGAAAAAAAAAACATATAAGGCCAAAATGTTAAACAAAAACGGGACTAAGTTTATTTTTTTTAAAAAAAATTGAGGTAGGGAAAGGGGATCACAATTCACAGGGTGAGGAATCGACCAACTGAGATATTAAGATTTCTCAAATCAACTTTAAGATTGAAGGTTCGAGTGATCATAGAGCAAAAAAAGTGGAAGCTCGTAGGAAGAGGTTAAAAGATAATTTTAAAAAAAAAACGTACCGAGAAATTGGCAGTAAGATCATCATAACCAGAGCCAGCTGAAGCAAAACTAATGCCGTGTAGCATATCCACCTTATTTATTTGTGGGTCTAGAAACGCTCTGGTCATGTTTACGTAACCAAGTGCCTCCGCTGCAAAACCATTATTTTACTTCTGAGACCCTCTTTTTTCTACTGATTAATATATTAATTAGACAGTAAATATAATAGTATAATTTAAAAGGTCCAAATATACTTTACAAACTGACTTAATATCAGATTTAACTTTTTTACGGTAAAAAAAAATTGTTAGTGGAGAATATATATTTGAGATGAAAAAAACTAGTGAAGATTTTCATGGATCAAAAGGTAAATTAATTTTCTATTGTCAAGTTAAACAAAGTGGAGGCACATTGTTTATGAGTCAAGCATAACTACGAAATGGTGATCTAGTATCACTATTTTACAAATTTGTAGGAAAAACAAAAAGAATAAACAGAATTAATTCACTAACAAAAAATAAAAATAAAAATTAACTAGGAAATTTGTGGTGAAGAGATGGAATATATAGTAGCAAGATTGAGTAAGTAATTACCAATGAAATCTGTGGCAAGTTTTCCATTGGAGAACCTGCCAGTAGGTTGAGAATTAAGGTCCATCCCATAAGGCAAGTAATTAGCCTTGTTTATAGTAGAAATATGGTTGTTATTTCCAGGATCTACACTTGAATCTCCAAACACCAACAAACATGTTACATTGTTTTTGGCTGCCAATTTCCTCAGCACAGCTACTTCAATGCCTTGTACTACAGCATTATGATCATCTAACACTACCAGACCCAGAAACAGGACAATAACAAGCCTCATCATTTTCACACACTTAATTCAACGTAAAATATGTAAGTTGTGTAGGCAATAAAGGTGAACTAGCTCTACTCGTCCTTATATAGAGTTAGGGGGCTGTATTTTTTGGTTCCCCAACCCAGTGTCCGGTCCACATTGACTTCGTAATCAAGGGGACTCAAACTCGAGAATGATTAAAAATAAAGGAGTACTTATCACTCCAACACAACCTTGTTGGTGAGTTAAGGAACTTTAATATTGTTAGATCGATTAATTAGCTAGCATAAGACGTTTGTATGATTCATGTGGCAAAATAACTGGCTGACATACATGAGCATGCTAATTTCGTATATTTCCGTTCAATTTCACACACTAAGGAAAACTTTCTGCGATATTTGACTTTATAACACTGGTTTGCATGTAATATTACAACTTTTTAAAGGTTCTATTTACTAGTCACTTTTAATTACTTTTTTTTTGAACACCCAATAAAAAAATTAATAATAATCTCAATTATTCTCTCCGGTTTATATTACTTGACTCATATTAATTAACTTAACATATGCCCCTTAAAAAGACATTAATATGATTAGAGGTGTATTTTATTATATACCTATTAATGATATTTTGCAACTCTAAATTTGACTACGAATACTATTTTATGTAGTTATTTTTTTTATGTAATTATTTAATACTAAAGGGCGGTATGAAAAATTAATAATAGTTTAACTTTCTTAATTTAGCTAAAATTGACAAGTACTTCGATTCCTCCGACTCATATTAGTTGTCTACTTTATCCTTTACACATTTCTTAGGAAATCATAAATATAAGAAAAATAATTTTACTAATTTACCCTCTTAAGATTTTTTTAACTTTATAAACTCGTTTACAATTTAAAAAAGAATTAATTGGAAGAATAAAATAGGAAAAATGTAGTCAATTTTATCTTAATTTTTTTAATTGACAAATAAAACGAGACAACTAGTTTTAATAATATTACTCAAAAATAAAGTAAACTAAAATAAAAAAAATATGTTAAACACGAGTGAAAAGTAAATATGAATGAATGAGCGCACCAGTCCCCTTCCCTACCTCTTCTCCCCCCTGCCAAAACAGAAAGGACAGCAAAGTAAAATGCTTTATCTGTAATTAGTTGGGTTAAGCCCTTGATTTCAAATCAATTGTCATGTGACAGTTAATAAGCGGTGGTACATCTCATAAATTTTTCAGCCAACCTCGAACAAGATTAATGGCCCAGCTGGTCTTCATGTCTCATAGTGTGTGTGTCTACAACAAATTATATAATCGGTCAAAGTGGAAGCAAATAATTCAAAATTTATTAAAATTTGTGATTGCAGATTTATCACACTATCATTGACAATTAACAAAATCACCAAGTCATGCAAGTAGTTGTAACTTGTAACGCTTAGCTAACATTATCTGTCCATTTGCTTATTAATGCAACACAAACATAATTTGCCAACTTTTATTTCTACTGAAATCTCGAAACGTATTTCATTTGAGTCGTCCTACTAATTTTTGTATTCATTGTTATCGTATAATATATTCTCACTTTTTTCTTTGAAACGTTTATGACAACCTAAATTAGTGAAAATTCAAACTCAAAACCATAAAATCAGCGTCATCAATCATCATATCATGTTAATGAAGAATACTTAAAATGGAAGTTCAAATAATACTTGTGAAATACCAAAATTCTAAAACTACTTTAGTACGTTTGTTAATTGTAGCAATGTGTTTGCACATGGTAACTTACAATAAGTATTTCATTGGGATTGTTCCACCTTTAATCAAAGGTCTTTGGTTCGAGCCCAGATATGGAGAAAATTTTGTTAGGAGCATTATCCCTAAATGAGCCTTGCAATGCTGATCCGAAAATAGTCGGGACTCCAATCTAAGCTCCGAATCGAATAGAAAACCAAAAAAAAGAAGAAGTGTATGTCAAATAGGTTAGGCAATTAATTAAAAGCTTGAAAAAGTAGGTAAATTTCAACTTCTATAGTTGACAATTGGTGTTAGCATTCCATTACTTTGGGCAAACAGAGTGGGTCAGCTAGGACTAGTTAGTACGTTTCTTACTACAATCAAACATAAATGAAATTTCAATTGCTACTCCAAGAAGTGTGTGGATGTTTTTATTTTTCAATGCAGGAAGGAATGAGAGTATCACGGTGTCCGCAAGCATGGGTGCACCTCGAGTACGAGCTTCTTGGGGTACATGTTACATACTTCCATCAACATTAGTGCTCGATAATTTTGTCCACCAATTAATACTTGAATAAAAGGAAATTACCCTAGTGCTTTTGCTAGCTAGAATTTGATTATGCTAACTCTAAGGTGCAAGAATTGGAGTTTTGTGTACTATATTAGACATTAACTATTAATTACGTGTTATACTGCTAATTAGCTACATTAGCACACCTTTCTCGCTCATCAAGACATTAAGGGGTCATTTGGTAGGCCACATTAAAACAAATAGTCAATGTATTATGTATGGTATTATTTAGTACTATGTTTGGTAGGAATTTGGGCCTATGTATAACTAATCTATGGATTAGTTATAACTTATACATCCTACATGGTATTATAGGATGTATTACTAATACCTTCCATTTGGAGGTATTAGTAATACATAGGATATAATACCATGGGATACGTCTATGTAAAGACAAATATATCCCTCAAATCATTTTAGTTATTTTGTTTATTTTCTTGATTTTATGTTTTATATTTGTACTAGTAAATTTATTTAAATAAATTAGCTTACAAATTATTTAGAGAAAGTTGTTTATTACTAAATAAATCCAATACACATTAATACAATATATGAAATGTGAATTGTTTAACATTAAATAATAAAAAGGCAAATATATATATTTTATTTTTAATTTTAATTTTATTTTTTTGATTAAAAGTTTTATATATATATATATATTGTTTTATTTTGTTATTTTTATTTTTATTTTTATTTTTTTGATTAAAAGTCTTATATATATATATTTGTGTGGTTTTCTAATCATTTGTATTTTGAACAATTTATTAAATTGTATACATATTAAAACTACAACTTGCAATTCTTATGTGTAAATGTAGATGGTTTATTCAATCTTACTATTGTTTAACGTCTTTTCAATTTTAATAGTTGATAGTTTATCTTTTTCAAATTGAAAATTGACATTTTGTAAGGGTTCAATTTACTAAGATGACAATTATTTATCCTCAAATAATTTAAGTGTAAAAAAAGGCAAACATGACAATAAAATTGTTCTTCTTATAGCTAGTTAGAAGACCATGAAAAAATAATATTGTCCGATAATTATTTAACTTAACCCAATTACATAATAATTTAAGGGTATAATTGGAAAAAAGTTTTTTCATAAGGTTTTAATCCAAACACAAGATGAGGTGGGAAACAATGAGCCAAACACTTGATAAAAATAAACCCTGCATTACTAATCCCTGCACTATTAATCTCTACATTACTAATTCCAGCATTACTAATCCCTACATTATTAAGCTTCGTACCAAACGACCCCTAACTAAATAAGTTGAGATCCAGTTAAGCCTGAGAAAATGGACAATAAAGGGTATGATTTACATTTAGAAAATGGAATGATCATGGACAACAAAATATACTAACTTTGGGATTAATTTTACCTCTTGAAAAAACCTTTTGAACTCTATGATAAATCGTTCATGTAATAATGGTGTTTTATTTGAGATTCAAATTTAAAGTTTATTCAATTAAGAAAAATAGCTATAAAATAATTTTGAGAAGCAATTAGGTTATTTTATTCGATTCAAATCTCACATAGTGTAACGGTATGAACTTATAGTTAGCTAAAAGAATAAAACAACCTCCTAACACGAAATTCACATTTACTAGGTAGATATAAATGTATACTCTCATAATTTAACTCTAACCGTTGACAATCATTATCTATTTAGATTCCTAAGAAATCATTAATTCACATATGATAAAAATCTTTTGAAGAAAATCAAATATGTTCATATACAATTTCACAATAACAATCCGTTGTAGTCTAGTTGGTTAGGCTATTTGGCTCTCACACGAAAGACCTGGTTTCAAGTCCCGGAAAAGGAATTTCATTTTATTTTTTTTCTACTCAAATTTTTCTGGGATCAAGTCCCGGAAAAGGAATTTCATTTTTTTTTTCTCCTCAAATTTTTCTGGGATCCAGTGACAAGCCTGTGACAGATGCCAGGACGAAAGACCAATGAAATTAAATGATTATAAGTTATAAATTCTCAATCACCGCATCACAGTGGCGGGAAAAAAACCATAGAGGCATCAGGAGTGCGTGAGTCCACTCGGTTTTTCCCTAGGGTTTTGAAAAACGAAAGAAAATCGAAGGAGAATGGCAAAGCGAAAGAGAGGAGGAAGCAACAATGGAGGAATTGAAGAGAACACAATGGCGATTCTCGATACTTCTGGTTTCAATAGAGATTCTCACCACCGCCTTGACGACAGTACGCTTTTAGTTTTTTTCTTCTTTTGTTCTTTTATTTGTTCACCTGTTTTCTTCTTCGATTGATACATTGAAAAAAAATTCGCAGGTCTTGCTTTTCTAGAAGCTGTTCGCTCTGCTTCATTGCTACCAGAAAATGGAACACCGCCTACTAGGTATTTTACCCTCCTTTTCTCTGTTTATAATGGCTGATGTTGTATGATTATGATTTTCTGTAAATTTATATGTAAACTGAACTATATAGATGCATACACAGACTGCGTATGCTTGTGCGTGTTTGGAGAATTGTACGAATAGTGGAGAATATCTAGCTGCTTTGGTTGATTGGTTTGCGTACTTGATATTGTGGCTGTATCAGAAATTTTAGATCTTAATGATGATTTTGAGGAAAAATGGAGTTCAAACCTTGTAAATTGCAGATGAAGAACAACTAACTACACAAATTTGTTAGGTCTCAGTTATCCCTAAAAGTAGTGTCCTCTTGTATATCTGGTCTGTTTGCTCTTACTTCCCATCTTTGATTGGTTCAGTATTAAGTTCCTTTGCAGGGTGTTACAGAAGTTGTTGGTATATACTCATTTGCCCACATTGTTTTTAGAATCATAAAAGATGATACCTTTTACTTCTGCTGTCCGACTACTGAAGCTCTAACCCAGCTTGTCCTTTTCCCCTTTCCATTTTCGAATTATTTTTCTTTCTTTTGTCATAAGAAATACATGATACTCTTGTTATTGTGGTTTGTTACAAGTCTTTGATTTAGTCAATTGACTTTATTAATGGAGAGTTCCTTATTACATCTACTGGTTGATATATAGTCTCTCTCTCTTTATCTACTAGTAAGGAAAGAATGTATTCTTTACCAATTTTGCATGAACTTACATTCTAGTCTTAAATGGTTGTTTTTCTGTAAGCTCTTGGAGTGCATAGAACTTCTCCCTTTGTATAAATGATTGTGAAAACATCTTTTTGTCTAGGACTTTTGCCTTTTTATGTTGCTTGTATAAGTACTTGGTACTATGATCATTGGGGGAACAATACCTAATCCCAAAGATGCATCTTTGTTCAGTTTTTGTGGCAATATAACCTTTTGCTTACTCGTCTAAAAGAAAAAGCAAAGAAGAAACCTTTGTTGCAAACTTGCAATGTAGTTGGCATGAATGATCTCCTCCCCCCTCCCCCATCCAGTGTTTTGGACGGCGAAAGGCGACAAGGGTCTGCCTCGGCGAGCGGCGAGACGGTCACCTTTTTGAATTGAGGTGCTAATTAATACCAAAAACTTAAAATATTTAATCGCATATATAAATATCCAAAATCTCAATAGCAAATAACATATATTAGCAAATACTATATTATTTAGTATAAAACTAATTTGAGTAGGGTAGAAATAAATATAGAAGGATTGATTTTTATTTTTTCTTAAATGTAGGCAGATTGCAGAAATGCAATAGCTTCAAAATAAAAAAACAGCGTAAAAAACAGAGCCTGATCTTCTTCTTCTGCATATGAAAGAAGAAGAGAAGAAAAAAAATAAATCTAAAACCATACCTGCTGAGTGCTGAACAGCTGAGGTCTCGTCGTCAGTAGTGAGGAGAACTGGAGAAGAGAAGAAGAAGAAAGTCGCGAAGTAGTGAGGGAGGAGAACTGGAGAAGAGAGTCGCGAAGTAGCGAGGGAGGAGAACTGGAGAAGAGAGGGTCGCGAAGGTGCAAGGAGAGTCGCGATGGAGAGAAGAAGTCCTAGGTTTGCAAAAACATCAAATAAACCCTAATATTGCCTTTTAATTATTAAATCAGATCTTTTTTTAAAAAATAAAATAAAAAGGCGACGCCTTGTCGCCTTGCCTCGCTGCGTCACCATTCGCCTTTTGTCGCCTTTCTGAACTCGCCACGCCTCACCAGTAAAAGGCGACGAGGCATCGCCTCGCCTCGCCTCATCGCCTTTGGCGAGAGGTGAGCTCCTTTCATAACACTGCGGCCCCATCTTAAATGTGTGTCAATTTAGCTTTCAAGTTACCACATAATGTTTGATTAAAAAAAAAGTTACCACATAAGGTTCCTATTATCTGATATCACGGATATGCTGGAACAGCACGATGCGTGAAGCAATTTTCCAAATTTTGAAGGAAGAGACTTCACTTGAGCTAATAATGGGAAGTTATCAACTTCTGAATGAGTTGGATAAGGTAAGAGCTTGCCTTGTTCCTTAGGTTTAACTTTTTATATTATTACTGCTGCATTTGACTTTCTTACATGGGATGGATTTTCTTTTGAACCTAGCGATTTCCTAGGGTGTGCTTGCCCAAACTGGAGGAGCAAGCATCATGTCTGCCACCAACCATTCTCAATGAACCTGTTTTAGTTGAAGAGGTATCTCCATCCTCTCACAGATGAAGACACAGTTGTTCACAGACGCAGTTGTTTTCTCAATATTAACTTCAATAATGATCGGCTACTCTATGTCAGGCCTGGTGTCCATTTACTCTAGGATTGGATAGGGACGATGAAATAAATAAAGGTTCAAGTGGATCAATTGACCCCTTGGTAAGTCAAACTGTATGTGATGGCTACATCACACATTTACACCAATTTCCTATGTGTATTTTACTGAACTTTATTATTCCTCTCACATGTATTTCGGCAGTGTTAATGTTTCTGGTGATTTTAGGGCTTTCATTCACTAATACAAGAACTTGGGGAAATGATCAACCAGAGGTCAAAAGCATTAGAAACAAAGGTCAGTCACCATATTGAAGCTTTCTTTCAATCTCTATGCCTTACAATATTATATGTTATTCCTTTATTATCATAGCGTATCAGCTCATATATCAGCAGACATGACAATTTCAGCTATACTTAATAGTTGTTTGGCCAAGCTTCTACCATTTACATATTTGGAGAAGTGATTTTTTGTCAGAAGTACTTTTAGAGAGTAGCAATTTGTGTTTAGCTAATGAATTTCAGAAACACTTTTGCTAATATTAGAGTAGTAATTTGTAATTGGTCAAGGTTCCAAAAGTGCTTTTTTAGCTTGTATAAATTAAACTTTTGTTCTGTTACCTTTGTCAAAAAAAAAATTAAACTTTTGTTCTCAAAAACACATATTTTTTCCTAAAAGCTTGGCCAAACACCTCAACTCTCTAAAATAGGCATTTTTGTTAATTTGAAAAAAGAAGCACTTTTGGCTCTCCTGAAGCTTGGCCTAACAGGCTATTAGTCAGGTGACCGGGTTCTTTTGGCCCATATTGTCATTTTCAGAATTTCCTTGATTTATGAGAAGATGTGGTTATTTCCTTGGGCATATAAGAAGTATTTAAGTTATTTGCCTTTCACATGTTTTCGTTGGAGCAGTATCTTGGGGTGAGGATTTAGTAATTAACCAAGTGCTAGAATGTGCAGTTAGCTTATGACCATCCTTGTCCAGTGTGCATTTTTAATTGAGCGTTAAACTCTGAATGTATTGACATATCAAATTCCTTTGTGGATGTACATTTAATTGAACAGCCCTCTGACAATCTTGACTGATAAGATAATTTTATGAGTCGATTTTGTAATTATTTCTTTAAGAGTAATAAGATAATTCACAGGTCAATTTTGTATTTATATCTTTTGTCAGCCAGTTGGCTTGTGATTTGTGCCTAGTGTCATCATTGAAGAATTATCCTGCCTTCGTATCTTCATCAAATAGTCTGACAAGACCTATTGCAGATATTAAGGAAGATGCTACTACTTCACTATCTTGTCAGTGTGCTTGAAGGAGACTTTGTGCCTCGTAACAAAGCATTCAAAGGTAATGATTTTCAGAGGATTCTAGTTTTCATTTAGTGTCATGCACCTTAAGATGTCCTCTCGAAACCATCATTAAAAGGTTCATCTTGCAGAAAAGATGAGTTGGACCCTTTTGCGGGATTCATTGCTCAACATGCTTCTGGTATGTTTTCATTTTCAAATGTCACCATTATTATTTGTCTGTAATATTGCTACTTAGAAGTGTGAGTTTACTGAGGTATGCTTAGGATGCCACTTCTTATTTGTCTTCCTCTCATTGTTCAGGGGTCAAGAAAAATAATCTATAAAAGCTTAGTCAAGGACTGCCTGTCGGTTATATCTGATGTGTTCTCTGACTTATATGATAAATCTGAGTCCTCCTCTGATGTGGATTCAGTGGCACCTCCTTCAAACGAGATATCACATAATTGCATTGCTGCTTTTACACTGGCTTTACCTGAACTCAAACGGTCTACTTGTATCTATCTGAAGAATCTCCTGAGAATGGTGGATTCCTGAGCTATTACTCTTTAAAATATATGTTTGACCAATTCTAACTGTGACTTGTTTCACAATTAGATGATGGAGCTGGATACATCACGGAATGTGGCAGATGTTCAAGGCCTTACCACCAGAGCTGATGGTGTGAGGTATTTTGTTGAATGAATTATTTTACTTTAAATAAAACCATCAGATTGAGAAATCCAATTGATATCAGAGATAGTGCAGATCGCCTGCTGCAGAGATCATTTTGGATGAACTCGCTTACAATTCTGATATGCTCTCCCCCTTTTTTCAGGTAATGTCCTTTCCTCTTAAGTGGGAAAATGAGATGAAACTTATGTTTTTATTGGGACGATGTTAACATTTTACCCTACATGTTTCTTTGTCATTCTGATGTATCTTGCTTGTCAAGGAGAATGCTGCATAATATGATGAAATAATTTTCTGCAGGTCTTTGATGACCCTTGGTGGAAGCTAAAAATGATCATGCAATACTTTCAGAAGTACATTCCTAAGGTAAATGTATTCTTCTATCATCGTGCCATATCTTAACTAATTTTTAAACCGACAGTGGAAGTATCTTCACTTAATTCACCTGGTACGGAGTTTGTAGTGGAATGTAGGCTAGATACAAGGATTGGGGTTTTGTTTTAGCTTATTGGATATATTTTCATTATGAAGTTTAATATTTTGTTATTGGACTCTTTTGTTATTGTCGTTCTGTTTTATTATGCTTCGATCTCTGTCTTATTTTCTTGAATCTTTGAAGCTGTCTAATGTTGTATACATTCTAATTAAGTCTTACTTGAGGAGTCCTCTGTAGACATTGACCATCAGACTCTTTTATTCGAGACATTGGCATACATCAAATGACTCCTTTCTTATTCTAGGATTCCATATACTTCCTAAATACAACTTACCGTTTGTGCTCTTTTAGGCTATGTTGTGCTGATCTCTTCATTTTGTTTTTGATGGCAGAAATGCAAAGTCGTCCATGCATGCATAGGAAAATCCTTGTCAAGATATTACCTTTAACCAGACTTATCATAAAAGACAACTATTTACTTTTAACCAGTCCGCCTGCCAATCTCCTTTTGAATTTAATCATGAATTCCCTACAGATTTCTAGACTCTGGTCTGGTCAATGCATTGTTGAAGTACTAGGCATGATTGTGGAACCCTCTGTTGCTTGGTGCTTTGATACCCAGGAGCTTTTGCTTTCAATTCAATCATAATCAAGAAGTATGGATAGAGGTTGGACCCTAGATGCTTTATGGAAAATTTATATTGGGAATTAGGAAAATCTGGAGCATTAATTTTCCGAACCTCCTAGATGGGGAATGGTGTACAAGCAAGTTCCTTGGAGTGTTACAAAAGTCCTTTGTTTTGACAACTTAAACATTTTCAGCAAATTACTAGTTTGCATTTCCTTTTCAGGAATTCCAAAAGATCTATGCCCCAATTTTGTTTTTTGGTTCTGTTGGTTGTTTTCCTGTACCCTATATTAGTTGAGTTGTCATCTATCAAAAAACTTGCTCTATTTGGTTTTCTCACCTTCTTTGTTTGATGTTGCCTGGTTTAATACAGAGGTTACAAGCTATAAGATTTTGAGAAATTAATACTACTTTAATGTACTTTATGTTGCAGTTTCCTGTTCGTACTAGGAGATCAAATAGTCCGGTGAATGATTCCACATTTGAAGGTGTTTTAAAGTGCTTCTCAAACAGCAGGAGCACAAAAAATATCATCAAGAAAATTGGAATGGATGTTGCTCAGCTGCTTCTTGGGCATGCCTTTTTGGTGATTAATCCTTCTTGCTAACCAATTTGTATACTTCTAGGATATCCAATTTTGATTCCTTGGATAGTTCTTTCCCTCGCAGAATTTCGATAAGATGCTGCAAAAAGATCTTTGAGTTCAGTTATAGATAATCATTTTGATCTTTTTTCTCACTAGGATAAGTATTTCATCCTCTTATAGGCTTACTTATCAGTATCAGTGGATTCTTCTGCTGAAAATGATGATTTTGAAGAGATGGTGAAAGGAAGCTCTCTCACAGAAATCTGCAAGCACATAATAGCTGCTTTTACTTCTATCAGAAAAGAATACAAGTAAGATTCACTTTTTTCTTCTTCTTTTTTAAAAAAAAGTAAGATTCACTTGATGTGTGTTGATTAGCCTTGCTTAATTGCTTTCACCTGCTGAAGTTATGCTGAATTTCCTTGGAAAAATTCTGCTGCCTTCTCACACATCTTTGAACCACCCATTGCACAAGCTTCACATAATGAAATAGGCACCTACTAACTTTTAGGTTCTCTGGGCAGAAATGTTCACTAGCACCTGCAACATGACAATTGAAGTACTTACTTATGAATCATTTTGTATGAATCATGTTCCTTTGAGCAGTTTAGCTTCTTTAGGAAACATGATGCCTTACTTAGTTCCAACTTCCATATAGAGCTAAATTGGATGAGCAAAAAGTTCAGAAATAAGATCAGAAGGGCACATCTAGTCCAGGAAATTGGTCTTACTTGGATTATTACTGTAGTTAGAAAAACAACTGGGTGAGACATTAAGTCCTCTAAGAAATTAGAATTACTGGTATTTTACAATTGTTCAGATCTGGAAAAGAAAATGATTAAAGATGCAACTAGAGAGGATTACATGGGTGATCTGCATCTATAATTCATTTATTCTGCCGCTTCTGAGGAACTGTTGAAAAAAACAATTTAGCTAGTAAGTGATTAGAATAGTCTCTTCTCTGCAATGATGGCTTTCCTATCCTTACAGATTCGTGGTATTAGAACACAACTTCTATTGATGCGTCAGATGATATACTAATGTGGGGAACTGTTGAAGAAAATTTAACATAAAAGCTTTTCTAGTTTCTAACTCTGCACAAGTTAATAAGTTGACATATCATGATGCAGGAACACAGAAATTCTACTTTTGGGTAAAGAAGCGGTGTTTACAGCTGCAACCATTCTCTCAACCAAGTCATAGGAGAAACAGCAGTTACTATTTATTGTTCATGATGTATATTTGGTCAAATGGGGCAATTAGCAAAGCCTCCTACCTGAAGTCGGCGAAATGATGTTTCCACACAGCCAGTAGTGGTCAAATGCTGATCAAGGAAACCTCAGTGAAAGCTTCATTTGTGCCTTCCTCCCATGGTGATTAGTGAAATTTAACTTTCACCTCTATTTTGTAACGGCACTATATGACAGCTAAATAGATCCACATTTTTTTTATGCCTTCAGGCTTGTGAACTGATTAAGGCACTCTTTAATAGCCAATGGAACTGTCCTTTGTAGTTCAAGGAAAACCGAAAAAGGGCAACTCTTAAGGAACTTGGTGTATCATGTATGAATATCCGTAGCTCTAAGCTATGCGTTAATGCTAAATGGGTCATTCCAATGTTATTGTATCCTGTCCAATGATAGTCATGAACAGAACAAAATGGAAACAAACAATGAAACTTGTCTGATGAGTTATTTGAAGCGTCACGTTCTCATGAGAGGTGTTGATGTGCTCTGTGGATGATATGCAGGATGTTCTCAAATAATTTTGGTGCAATGTACTACTGAAGTAGGTTTGCAGCTACTTCAACAAGTGATAACAACTATAAGCTGAAAGTTCATATTCATGACACTTTAATCCAAGTTTGAGAGTTTGGAGTATAATCCTGTATGAGTAATAAAATTTCACTTGGGTATAACAGATAGTTTTTCTTTTCCCTCTTTTGATTCCTTCAAGATTTTGAGATTACTAAAATTTCATAAAATAATAACCCAACACTTGTTGGTGCCTACTTTTAGAACGCTAGATTTATCATTCAAATTACAACACAAGTGCTAAGAATCACTTCCTCGATTGCTTCAGTTTCATTTTGACGGTTGCGCTGAGTCAAGATGCATCGTGACAGGCCCATCATTGACCAAGTTGACCTACCAAATTAAACAAATACCAAGTCTGAGAATATCCTCCAGTTCTACAGAATTTTAAAGCTAAAATAAATCATTTTTTCAGAGAACCTCACCTTCATTTTTGCTCCAAAGACACCATCTGCAATAAACAAAAAAGTATAGATGGTCATCTCGCATTATACAATTTCTGTAGTTTTAGCATTCTCAAAAGAACAGAACAAAACTAGAAGTGCAGAAGTTACTCCTGTGGATTCATTATTCACCGAGTAAGCTAGTAAGGCGTTTTGAAAGCATTTCAGTCTAATAGCTGAAGTTCTGGGGATTAACTAAGGTGAGTAAAATCTAGTATGACCAGAAAATAAGAGGATATAATACTTTAGACCTCATCAGTAAAAACAAGAGCATCAAAGCCAGTCAATCTTTGACCATTGCACAGAGAAATATAACTTCTTTGCACATGCAGAAGAACTATCTGAAGAGAACAGTCATACTAACGAAGACCTTTTTTTATTACTTACAGAGACTACAATATCTTCAAGAATTGGAGATTTTGAAAGAAAGCAGATATTAGTTCAGCTTTAAGATCTATGCTTGTGCCATTTTTCAAAACCAAGCAGATATAAGAGCCCCAATAATGAGATAGTTGACAGAGCAACACCATGGATACAAAACCAATAGCATTATCCAGTGAATAGTTATCAGATGTAATTACCATGACTGCATGGATGATGTTGAACGCAACAATTTAAAAGCTTAGGCGTTTCAAAGGCTCATCCAAACACTTCAATTACTTAGAAGAATATCTCACAATGGCTGGAGAAATTTAGCCTTGTGTTCCATATGTAATGATATACAAGTATCCTAGTCTGACGAAACGATTACTAAACGTTCCTTCTCACAGAAGGGGATAGCTATTATATCACAACATTCCAGATTAGAACATATTCCAACATTACAACACTAAATTTCTTTAGTTCAAGGAAAAATTGTTAAGGGAGAATTAAGGCAAAAATAAAGTATTAGCATTCTGTATTAGAACCTTCATGGTTAAGTTATCAACATGTATAGTCTGCAAATGGAGTAAAGATAGGCAAGTAATCCACATTGGGGGAAATGAGTGCCCCCAGAAAGCAAAATAGTTGTGCTGACAGCCTGGAACTGGTGCTGACTTGTTATGAAAGTAAGGTGGAGTTCAGTCAAAAATATAGAAGCCATTCAGCAAAAGAACAAAGAGAGACAAAGAGTTGATATCCACTTTTATCTTTCCATAGGACTATTGATAACAGAAAAGGAGATCAAAACTGAGAATTCATGGAAAAAAGTTTTTTACCTTTGACGGCATCCTGTTTGTAAGCTTTCTGGAATTTCTCAACCAGAGAGGCATAGAAGGGTTTTGCTTTCTCAGGAGGCATTGCGACATGAAAATCAGGCTTGTTTCCCTTCAAAATCCCATATAGTGTAAACTGACTCACTGCACCATCCAGTAGAGACATACAAGTAAATCATTATACATCCTGATCAAAGTTTAACTTATTTTCCCATCATTGAGACAGTCAAAGCATCATCTTTAACACTTAGACCATTGTGAGAACTTGTACAACAGATCAGTTACCTAATAGAACTTCATAATTCTTCTGAACTACCTGCCAATGGACAATAGAAGCTGACAAACTTAAGACTGAAGAAGTGACGTAAAACTAAGTAAATATCTACACAGTAAATAATACATCTTTTGTCAAGCCTTGAAATACAATCATCATTTACAAAGACGCATCACAATCTCTGACAAGATATAAAAAGGCAATGATATTTTATACTCTATGAATCCGCAATGCCTTAAAATAACCAACATGGTGACATTTCCAAATTAGTCTTGAGCAAAGATTTAAACATTAAAATTCTTCATACATGTATTACTAGTGGGTCAAAGATCTTCTTCTGCATCCTACTTTCTGCTTTTTGGACTATCTTCCGTGACAATGCAATACAATTTTGGTTGAAATTTTTTCCTTAAAATGTTTATTAACGTATGTTTTCATGAAATGAGAAGTCTTTATGATGTTTGTTGTTGTTGTGTAATATGCGCGTACTCCCTCCATCCCAATAATCTAAACCCATTCGACTTGTGGAGTCTAAGAACGAAAAGTTCAATAGGTAATGTTCAGTCGAAAAAGGAGGATCTTTGTCATTTTAAAAACTAGGCCAGACTATTTCAAATTGACCAACTGATAGGTCTAATTAAATGGGGAAGAGAGAGTAAGGTCAATGACACAAAGGAAGTAAAAGAAGTGGCCCATTTACATTCTTTCTGAGTAGAAATGCAGTTCGTCTTATAGTTCAGTCTAAAGTTTGAGCGATGATTTTATTTCAAAATTGGCAGTTCGTCTTATTGTTCAATCTCCTATCTTTCGTAGAATCTCCAATAGAAGTTAAACAGCCAAATGCAAGCAATGAATTTTCAAAGCAAGAGAGGGAAAAATTGAATATGCCAATACATTGCAAAGACGAACTTCTCATTTTCTTAACAAATGGAACCTCCAGCTAATAACACAGGGAGTAACTTATCCATTTTATCCTACTTCCTTTTACAGTTTATAAGGTAGCACAAGTTCAATCAATCAGCTAGACCTAAATCCCAAACTAGTTGGTGTTGATGATATGAATGCTCTATATGTTCCACTCTTTCTTTTCCTCTAATAAATTGGACATAGGATACTCTTGTAATGCAGCCAAATGTTCATCTCATGAGATGAACTGTTCTATGTCAATGCTTATCAGTGATGTATCTTCTAAGAATCAACTAGCATAAGAGGTCACTTTTTTCACAAAATAATAAAGCATTGATTCAAGCAAAAATTTTCAGTCTCCAATCAGATAATCGGTTAGTAATGCTTAGGCAATATGTAGCTGTAAAAAATCAGCACTCAGAAGCCACACATCATATCAGGCAAAAAATAAATATGCAATTTCATCATTTAGCAACAAAAGCTCATGATTAAGGTGTTCACTCTACAGCAAGAAGCTTCACTATTACATGGACAAAATGGATAAATGAATGAGTTGATTTGTCATATGGTTACTCAACTAATAGTTATCATCTCAAAAATTACTACTAAAATTTTAAAGTAACTATTTCCCTATCAAAATGACTATAGTAAAGTTGTTCAAAAATTATTTAACCACCACAACAGAGAGAAAATTACACTGTGATCCCATGTCTTTCCAGTTTCCTCATTTGGGAACAGTCTCATATTCAACACTTTCCGGCATCTGCAAAATTACAAACAGTAACAGAACCAAAAAAAAAAAAAAAGGAAAAAATAAATTTGATTCAGAAAATATTTATTTTCTATTAAGCATTTCAAAGTACTAATTTTTACCGTCACAGTTCACTTACATGTAGTCAGCATCGGAATCGACGTCTGATTCATGAAGCCCGACGAGAACCAGCAATCCCGGTCCGATTGCTGATACCGTACGCCCCTCGACCTGCAAAAAAGAAATTGGTATTATGCACTAGGTGAGCAATGAGCACTATTATTCTAGCTAGTATATATATAATAAATAGAAGAAAAAAATCTTCAAAGGTTTCACCTCTACACTGGCTGAAGCAACACGCTGGACAACGGCCCTCATTTTTGGTTCTTCCGATTCAGAACTTCTTCGTCGCCGGCGAGACAAGTCAGGTGGAGCAATTATGGCGCAATGTAGCACACCCTTGCTGTCCTTATTCCTGGCGCAATTTAGCGCACACTCTAATATTTTCCTTTAGTAAAACAGAAATAAAAGTATTTTTTCCTTAACTTTTGACTTTTACTAGTCGTTTATTTTTGGGAAAATTATTGAAATAGTCAAAATTATCAAATATATATATATATATATATATA
>NW_006239653.1:33749-36248 GCF_000226075.1 Solanum tuberosum | reverse complement strand
TATAATCTCATATAGGATTTGGTTCCCCTCCATTACCCCTCTCCTTCATTTTGTCAAGTGCACATTTAGATGAGAGACATGTGTTTTATTTAAATTTTAAAGGTAAAGATTATACTATATTAACAAATATTATAACCATAGTTAAGTCATTCAATTTTAGAAAATTACTCCCTTAATGTGGTAAGAACAAGATATTGTCTATAAAGTTTGATATTTATTAATTTCACTTTATATTTTTGTATTTAAATATTAAATTGTACTATACTTAAGGTGAGAATCAGCTAAATAATTTTCTGTGATAATAAACTTTGTTCTTCAAATATTTTATATGTTGAGAAACGAAAAAAGAAGAGGTGAATAATTATCAATGTAGACAAAAACCTTAAAATAAAAGAGCGGGAAAATAAAATAAAAAATAAAAAAAGACGAGAAATTATTAGAATTACAAATGTGAAATATCAAAATTACCACACTTTAGTAATATGAGAAAGTGTGGCTACGTACTGTGTTTGCAGGGGAAAAAAAGAAGTATGTTTTAAAATTTGATTGTTGGGAATGAATAAAAGAAAAATTTAATATTTGAATATAAAAATATAAGATGGAATTAATGAATATCAAATTTTGTAGGGAATATCTTGTTCTTATTATATTTAGAGAGTAGTTTTTTCAAAATTGGTTGACTTAACTATGATTATAATATTTTTTAATATCGCATAATCTTGACCCTTAAAATTTAAATAAGACACATGTCTCTAATCTAGATGTGCACTTGACGAAATGGAGGAAAGGGGTAATGGAGGGGAGCCAATCCATATATATATTATGAAAAAATTTCTTTTTCCATAAATAATACATTTATTTCAATTTGTTTGTCTGATTTTGACTTGCCACGAAGTTTGGAGTTTAATAAGAAAGTAAAATAGATTTTTGAATCTTGTCGTATTAAACGAAAGATTGAACGTACAATACACTTTTTAAAAAATATATATATTTTAAAGGATACAATAATTTTATTATTGGTAAAAAATGAAAGCCCTTAAATTTGGGGCCTAAGACAAGTGTCTTATTTTCCGTTGCACAAACCCACCCTTGTTTAGAGATCCCAATCATCCATCACAATCCATGTTTGTAATTTAACGCACTTTATTTAGTTATTTATTATTTATTGTAATTTAAATTACCAATTAATATTATTAAATAAAATTAACTGCAATTTTAAATGATATGTTTGTGTAAATACTCTTTTACAATGTTAGTGCACTTAAAAACACCTTTTATTTTCCCCATTTCCATTCATGTAATTGAGGGAAGCCAAAAGAAAAATATATAAATTACAAAAAAAGGGAAAGTTTTTTTTCTTTTAATCTCAATTCTCCTCTGTCTAGGAGGAGATATCATAGATGTGTTCAAGCAGTACAAGATTCCTTCAACAAAATTAGAAGAAATAATCAAATAATAATAAAAATAAATAATTAGGTGAAAAATCAAATATCCAATAACACAAAAATCACATATGATGCATAGTGCAATCTTTTCTAAATTCCCCATGCTTTCTTCCCCTTTTGACCCCAATACTTCCCATTTTCTCCATAGCATCAGCAAAAGCTTGAAAAAACTTATGTTTATCCTTAGCCAATTCTTGAACCAATGGCTTAGTCCTTGGGTCCAAAGATAAAGCTTGATCAGAAGCCAATAATCCCAATTTAGCCTCTAAGTTCCCATAATAAGCATTGTCAAATGAGAAGGGTGTTGTCACATCAAATGGTGCTACAATATCAACATTTCCACCAAATTGTGGACATGACATTTTTAGGGCCTTGAAAAGCCTAGTGTCACGTCCCGCCACATCACAGTGAAATTTTGCGTCCGGATAGGGGCGGAAGGGACTAGAGTTGTGGAGAGGTTTCCGGAAGACTGTAGAACCCTCTAGATTATTCAAGAAGGCTAGAGAATTCCTTAGAATTCTCTAGAATAATTTAGATAGTTTCCAAAGAAAGCCTTAGAATTCTCTAGAGTGTGTAGAGAATTCTAGAAGAGGGGCTTTTGTGTAAATATCTTAGGGACTTGTAAGTAATTTTTATTTGCACTTTAGTCCTTAGGATTTAGGATAAATAGGTGGTGCCATTCATTTGCAAGGCATCCATCCATCCAACCATCCATCCAACCAAGTTGTAAGCAAACTTGTAAAGCATTCTCCAAAGCTTAATATAAAAAGCCTTCTTCCAAAATTCTCTAAGTCTTCCTTTTTCATTCTCTTAGCGATCTTAGTCGTAAAGGCTTACTTGAGCTTACAAGATCGTGAAAGATTCGTGAGTAAGTTGTCAAGTGCCGCACGGAGCATTAGTAAGACTCTAAGTCCGTGATAACGTGGTATCAAAGCGAAGGTTTGCACTAAGGGAATGGCAACTGAAGGAGACATGAACACCGCTAGCACCACCAACGTCCGTTTAGAGGGAGGAAAGAAGAACCGCAAGGGAAAGAAGCATCAAAAGGGTAGTG
>NW_006239653.1:23327-32632 GCF_000226075.1 Solanum tuberosum | reverse complement strand
TCATCTATGAGGCGAAGCGCAAGTTTAGGGAGCTGAAGCAAACGGGCAGCATCCGCGCATATGTGCAGGAGTTCACTACCCTCACGCTTCAAATTCCTAACCTCACGGATGATGATATGTTGTTCCACTTCATGGATGAGCTGCAAAATTGGGCTAGGACGGAGTTGGAACGTCGGCAGGTCAGGACTATAGATGAAGCCATCACGCAGGCTGAAACTTTGACAGACTTCAGGAATGAGAAGCCTGACAGAGCCAGAGGAGAGGAGATGAGATGTAGTCATGACCATGGTGGGGGAGATCGTGGCGAAGGCGAGGAGCAGCGGCCACATCCCAAAAAGCATGACACCTATAAGTCCGATGGCAAGAAGTCTGGACGTCATGGCAACGCGGAGAAAAAAACAGAGGTTGCCAACAAAGGTGGTTGCTATATATGCGGCGGGCCGCATGGTTATGCAAAGTGCCCTGAACTGAAGAGCCTTGGTGCCATCCTGCGAGAGCGGAAGGAGAAAGACTCCCAGGAGCAAGAACAAGGCGAAGGGACGACGCAGTTGGGCTTGGTAGGGCTATGCGGAGCAATCACCAAGCAGCCAGAGAAGCCAAGAGTATACGGCGCGCAATATGTCGACCTTAAGATCAATGGAAAGCCCACTTGTGCTTTGGTCGACACGGGTGCAGAGGTCAATCTCATGACCAAGACGGCAGCAACAAGGTTGGGGCTAAGTTACAAGCCAAGTAACGCCCAACTCAGAACGGTCAATGCACCCCCGACTCCTGTATGTGGAGTTGCGCATGGAGTAAACATCACGCTAGGCGAGTGGCAAGGTAAGACAAACTTCACTGTCGCTCCTTTAGATCTTTTTGACATAATTCTTGGGCAGGAGTTCTTCCAGCAGTGCCACGCAGTGATCGACCCTTATCTCCAACAACTTCTAGTCATGGAGCAAGGAAGATCATGTATGGTGCCCATGGTCAAGGTACCGAAGACGGAAGGACAAGTCCGGTTAACGGCCATGCAGCTCGAGAGAAGACCTAAGAAGAAGGAGCCAGCGTTTAAAGCCACCATTGCAAGTTCGAAAGAAGACAATGGTGCAAAAGGGTCCCTGCCACCACACACGAAAAAGGTTCCAGAAAGGAACAATGCCGTGATGCCCAAGAAGCCGCCGAGGCGCTTGCCTCCTAGGAAGGAGGTAGACCAAAAGACCGAGCTAGAAGCGATATGGAAGATGTTGAAGGCGTTGCGCAAGGGCCTTAATCGAGTCAATGAACTATTGGTCACGCACGCACAAGGCTCGGATGACGATGTAGCAGTAATGCGACGTGGTCGTCGCATCAATAGGTGGGGGAGAGTGTCACGTCCCGCCACATCACAGTGAAATTTTGCGTCCGGATAGGGGCGGAAGGGACTAGAGTTGTGGAGAGGTTTCCGGAAGACTGTAGAACCCTCTAGATTATTCAAGAAGGCTAGAGAATTCCTTAGAATTCTCTAGAATAATTTAGATAGTTTCCAAAGAAAGCCTTAGAATTCTCTAGAGTGTGTAGAGAATTCTAGAAGAGGGGCTTTTGTGTAAATATCTTAGGGACTTGTAAGTAATTTTTATTTGCACTTTAGTCCTTAGGATTTAGGATAAATAGGTGGTGCCATTCATTTGCAAGGCATCCATCCATCCAACCATCCATCCAACCAAGTTGTAAGCAAACTTGTAAAGCATTCTCCAAAGCTTAATATAAAAAGCCTTCTTCCAAAATTCTCTAAGTCTTCCTTTTTCATTCTCTTAGCGATCTTAGTCGTAAAGGCTTACTTGAGCTTACAAGATCGTGAAAGATTCGTGAGTAAGTTGTCAAGTGCCGCACGGAGCATTAGTAAGACTCTAAGTCCGTGACACTAGGATCCATATAAGGGTCAGGTTTCTTGGTCCCTTTGTAGTTATAAATTCTGTTCACAAATTGCTTGCAATGTGCAAAACCTATTGTGTGTGCACCTGAGAGGACCACAAGGTCCTCTGAGGTAAGTCCTTTAGAGGAAAATAGTTTTAAAAGTTGGTCCACTGTTGAATTTGATTGTGGAAGATTTTGGTGCACCCTTGATGCCTTTGATAACTTTCCATCCCATCTTCCTTTCTTCACTTCATAATAGGGTCCTCCAACCTATTCATCAAATCAACAAATCTTTATGATAAAATTTTAAAACAAATACAAAGTCTGAACCAAAATTACTGAATTTTGACGAACCGTGATTCAAAATGCTATGGCCATTGAATAAAGACAAGTCAAAAGTTTGTTATTATCCCAAGAATTCATTTGGAGTCCTCGGAATTATTAGTAGATTAAAATATGTAGCTCACATGTCATTCTAAATCTATTTGATCAGGTATGTTTTTTAACTGCCACTCCAATTGAGCAATCTTTACTGCAATTTGGTACTTTCTTGCCTACATATATATAGATGACTAATGTACTAATTGACAAAAGATAAAAAGTATGACCTTTGTCTTGTTTATCATATCATGCCAATTGGACAGCTATAAATTTGAACTTTTTATATGTCAAAATATATATATTAATACTGTACGAATTACGATTTTGGACTATTGCGTCCAATATATTAAACATTCGTCGAGAACCGTTTGATTCTTCTCATAAAATTTGGATAATATGAGAAGGAGACGATTTCGATGAAAAAGAAAGAAGACCAAATGACTCACTTTTTTCTTTTTATTTAGACTTATTTTGTTGCGTCTTACGTGCGAAGTTTAGTACAAAAAGGAAAGGTTTTATTGAAGCAAAAATATATAGGAAAAGAAAAGAATAAAAACTATAGTTTATAGTGCCATTTAAATTACAGTAGACTTAATTTGTGTGGTATTTGAGTTAGTAGACTTACTAAGTGGACAAAATTTCTGGTAGCAATGGCAAGAATGTCTGCACAAGAAACAACACCAGGACACTTGCTTTCTACAATAGCTTTGGCTTTATTTATGCCCTCAAATGCCTCTTTAGCTATATCCTTGTTATCTTCTGCATCTTTCTCTGCTAATTCTTTGCTTCCTGCTTTACTTGATATCAATATTGACCCATCACACCCCTGCATTCAAACAATGAAGTTAAAAAAAACCATATAGTATAATGTTTTTTCTTATAGCAACTGTGTCCGGGCCAACTTGGCACACCTTGTAACGGTACTCATAGACGGATGCACAATATTATTTACGAATTCAGTAGAGCTCAGTAACTTAGCTTAGATTCTCTCTATATATATATATTAAGAAATTTTATAAAATATGTACTGATATGTGAACCTATAAAATTCAAATTCTGAATCTGTCTTGAGTAATTTTATTAATCAAGACTGAGGAGGACAAATGGAAGGGATCAGTTCACTTATAATAGCATTTTTGAACCTAGCTAACACGTATAAAATTCAAATTATGGTGAAAAAAAGCTACTACTGGTAAAGTGTGACTTACTTCAACAAAGCAATCATGGAAAAAAAGGCGAATGGTAGCAGGGCCAGAGGCAGGGGCTTCTTTGAACATGTTGGAGGTTACAGAGCCAACGAGAGATTCAACTTGAGGGCATGATTTGGCATAATAATTAACGGAGAGTTGTCGAGGCGCCCGCCGGGCGGTTGCGTTGATCAATGGGGACTTGAGCAGAGAATTGGAGAAGGGTAAATTGATAAAGAAGAAACAGAAGAACATAAAAATGGTGGCAGGGGAAGAAAATGTGGGAGAAGACATGGTTGTTTGGTTTAGTGGCTAAGACAAAATAGGAAATTGTGGAGAAGTATATAGGAAAAATCGAAAGGTGAGTGCTATAGACAGACAATAAGTAGCCATGTTCCAAAGAGGAATCATGGACCCGTGAGGAGATGCCCAATCAATAAATATTGGAATACATAAATAAATACTGATAGGAGACATCAGGTGAATACATACTTCTCAGTCATTTTCTATTTCCCCCCCTATATCGTTACGGTAGTTGTGACCACTAACCAATGATTTTTTTTATTACGGTTTGTCGGCGCACAACTCAATTAATTCCACGGGACATCTGTCACCTCATACCAACAACAAGTACTAGATAACTCTGTACATCAAGCTTAGGACAAATGAGCGCATTTTTTTTTGTCTTCATTGAGTTTTGAATCTGAGACTTCAAGATTCTTAATGATTTCATTGATCACTACGCCACACCTTTGAGTTCCCAATGATTACCCTAGCATTTATTCAAATAGGTAAATATTTATTTTACACCGGGGAAGGAAGAAAGGGAAAGGAAATGCTATGCTATCGATGTGATTTAAACTCTTCACCTCAATTGTCAGTTCATCAAGTGAGCTAGCCCTCAACCTCGTTGATTATAGTATATCTACACCTCTTTAAGTATCTTGACTAATTTAACTTCTTAATAATATAGTGCTATTTGCTCTTTTTTTTAATCTTGGGATGGGGGATGGAGGGGGGAGGGGACAAAAGGGATGGAACCATCTGTTAAGTTGTACACTTAAAGAATCTTATGTTAAATTTAGTGTAGTAAAAAAGGGTAAGTAAAAGGTTAAAGGTGAGTGGAACAGTGACTAAGCTTTATGTCATAAAACACAAAATTTAACTGATTTGCTTTCTATGGTACAACAAAGAAAGGCGTAAAGTAAAAGGTATGTGGTATGATGTCTTTAGTCAAACATGATCAAATTCTAATATATGTCCATGTTCACTAGTAACTTTTTCTCATTTTTTCTGTTTCATTATGCTTTCACCATTTCATTTTTATAATTAGTAATAATATAACCAACACCAAAAGAAGAGGAAGCTAGACAAAACAACAACTTAAGCAAAAACAACTTGTATTTCTAGCAAAGAAATAATTAAGCTCATGATTATTCCTTTCTTTTCACTACCTAAAAAGGCAAAAGATAATGAATCTTGAATCTGTTAATTTTGTGTTTGCTTTAGTGAAATTGTTTGTTATGAGAGAACCTATTTTGGTTTTAAAAAACAAAAGTATTTTTACAGCATAACACGTTTGGTTTGAAATGGGCCTAATTCCATGTAGATATGCAAATTGTGCTTCAAAGGAATATTCACAACACAATGACGCACTTAAGAGTATGACCAATACGTCAATGAAGTAGGTGAAAGTCATCAGGAACAACGATTCAAAAACAAAAGACGTTAGTTGATTTCTTACAATTTGTCTTGATGAGTAGAGATATCCAGTAATACCCCATTTTATGAGAAAATATTCACCTCAAAAGGAATTCCAACAGCTAAAGAAGATTTCTCGAAAGAACCTTTCTGAAGCTCAGATCACTTAAATGCATAGCATGTGCAAGTGCAATAAGAGACCTCACTTTCACACAAGTCAGCAGGTCACAGAAGATGCACTTTTTACTCTTTGTATTTAAAATTCAATCATCCCTTTGTTGACATCATTGGCTTTCTACCAGAAATGAGCTCAGTAAAAGCTGTGGACCATGCACTTTCAGGCTTCACATTTCTTATGCCAAGCTTTAATTGTGGCCCTGAAAAAGGAGAATTTTTAAAAACTAAAAAGTCCCTTTCAAGTATAAATTTTTTGTTTCCAAGTGAGTGACCACTTTGTGAGAGTACATAACATTCGAACTTTCATGTTGTCATGATCATTCCACTTTGCCTATCCATTTGTCCATGAGTTGGAATCCTATTCTAATTCTATCGAAACCTTTACATTTAGATTGATTCACATTTCAGAGGAATCAATGGTTACTTACAATAACTTAGTGCAGAAAACTGAAAACCTACATAGTCAAGTATGTTTTGACATTTTGTTACTCTGAATAATCCCACTTCAATCTGACCTTGAATTCCCCAATTCTATAGCAAGTTGAGGATGTTGGGAAGAGCCATCAAAAATTTGGGCAGCGTCTGAAGGACTCACTAAGTGCAACTTACCCGAATCAGCCCTCTGGTCTACCCCAAGACCTGCTCCCCGGGCAGACGTTACTCTCCTTAAAGACCAGAAACTTTGATCAGTTAATGGATGAACTATATTGTCACGAAATGCTCCAGTCAGTTGCCGGGATTTTCGGAATAAATGATACACAATAAAATAGCAAACAGAGAGTAGATGTTACACCAGAGACTAGGTATAAGCCCCAGAAGCTCTCAAGGGTGAGGCTTTCGGTTTCACCAGTAGGATCAACGTTGTCACAATTCTTCGACAAAGCAAACCAGTGTTCTTCCAAGCGGTTAAGCGTACCATCTTGTGTTAGAGTCAGTATGGCTTCAGATACATCATGAGCTAGCGGAGAGCCTTTCTGGAATGCCTGGTAACATCAATAAAGTTATGCAAATCAGAGATACAGACTATAAACAGAACTATGGGACTGATCATGGTTTTAAAAAGAGCAAATGGTGTAGTTATTTGTACTTACAAAGGCTAATCCTCCAAATCTGTAATTAGGACCAGCTACAACATACTGGTTGCAATGCTCTCTAAGGAAAACCTTCTGATATGGGATTTCAAGAAAGGCGGCTTTGATGTTTCCACTTTCAAGTTCCTTTGGATAATCGTCCTGATTGCTAATGTTCTTGATATTTTGAAGCTCCAGGACTTGCTTCAAATAATCCTTAACAAAGGAATCACCATCACATCCAACGGTTGCATTTGTTCTCTTTATCCACCCTATATCATTCACACTTGGTTCCAGGCTTGGAACAGTTAGCATTGATATCAGAGAAGCTGTATAACTCGAGGTCAACACGAAGACTAGGAAAAGCCAAACCACTACTACAGTCTTCGTGTAGTTGCTTTTGATGTTTTCCCCTGATTATCAGCCAAAGTAAAAAAATGTTATCTCCTTGCAAGTTCTACTGTCTAAACAAAGCTAATAAGCTTACCTTATCGAAAAAAATGAATATTTCATGGACACTTCATTTAGCATTAAAAATCACAAATTGTTCAATTTCAACTAATATGTAGGATAGCAAAACTTACTGTGAGCAAAAAATAGTGAAGAGAATGTAAACCATATTGCAGTTCCAAGTTGATCTTTCCATCGGCCTCTAAATTCAGGATTGGACTGATGCTCCATGAACCAAACTACAAACATTGTGTAAACTAAGACAGCACCTGTCGCTATCCACATGTTTCCAGTGAAAGGCTTCAAGAACATCCATGCCTTATTCGATCTATCAAACTTCACTGGAACCAGCATGGTCAACCCTGACTCTGCAAATGGCTGTGTGAACTCTAGATATTTTGCCCTTTCAGCTAATATCGTTATATCTCCAACGATAGCATCATATGTCTGACAGAAGGAAAAATAACAAAACATGAAAAAATTACATGAGTCCAAAGCAAAGCCTCAAGTACTAAATGGTTTTTCGCCTGGTATAACACAGGGTACTGTGCCATAGAAAAGTAGGCGACAAGATGAAAAACTAGATACAGTATTTAGGATATCGGAAACAAAATGCTTACCCCATTAATCACTTGCTGAACCAGATCAGGGTATGAACCATTATATGGTTCAAATTCATAAGGTAGTGTATAATTTTTCTCCAAAATTTTAAGTACTTCTTTGAAAAGATCAATACAGAAACCAGTATACTTCATTTCATTTGTCTCTGCCACTGTTTCAACCTTTACAAAATTCTCAAAAGATGTTCTCCCTGGAACTCCAATAATCAATGGTTTTGAGTCAGTAGGCATTGCCCACCCTTTCGGAACACGTTTCAATTCTCCCGGCCATTTTACCATACTAAACTTCATAATATGGGAGCCATTAACCCCGATTATCTCCCCATTTTCAGCTACAAGAGCTTTCGAGAATCCAAACATTGATGACCAAAAGCCAAGCCCATTGTACCTGTTTCCATCAACATTTACAATCCTAAACGTTGGAGGGTGTGACAGTACTCCATTGACAAAACTAATATTGCCACTCAAACCTGTGAAATTGCTGGAAAGAATTCTGTTTTTCGTCAACACTGAGTCATTGGAACTTTTTGTACCCAAACTGTTCACAGCCTTAGCAAAAGCTGTGATACTGTCATATGCTTTTAGAGCATGAATTCCAGGCTCTGAGTGATCTTCCATAGGATATTCAGACCGGAAAATCTTTTGAAATTGACCTTTAAAATGTCGGAAAGACTTAGTGGCTTCTGGATAGTGATTTTTGATTCCTAAAGCCCCTTGGATAGATGAAATAAAGGCAGTGTCAACAGAATCCAAGAGATCAGCAAGAGAATCTGCAAGTATCCAAGCTGAATCTCTTCCCATAAGTCCAATTTCCTTGGCTTCTTTAAACAGATGATTGGCTGTGGATACTGATGAGCGAAGAACAATAAACACCCTTGATTGTTTCTGTAGTAACTTGACAACCTCTCGTCGAACAACCTCCCTTGGATTGGATAGAGAAGAGAATTGTGGAAGAATTAGTTGATGCTCTACTTCTACACCATGACCTTTAAGTGTTTCAGTTAGAACTGCAAGCATACTAGAATCACTATACATGTCATCTTCATAAATTACTATGACTTTCCTCCACTGGTAGGAGCTAACTATAGATGATGTACAACTTATTTGGTCCAAGCTACTTGTAGTCATTTGCACCAGGAAAGGCCATTTAAGTTGCACCAATTCTGGTGTGTAGGAAGCTGTAACAAAAGAGATAATTGGAACTTGATGCCTTTTCCCAATATCAGCAATTAAAGCTGTTTCTTCCCAAGTCTGCATGCCAATCACTATCATCTTTACATGGTTTTGTTCAACAAGCTCTTCAGCTGCACCACAATTGTAATAACAATTATGAAATGAGTTTAAGATAACTATAACTAAATCTCTGTGATAAACATGAACACATTAAAAATCAAAGTATAAGCAAAAACAATCCTGGTATAAAAATTTGTATTCTTTTTATACAACATATGGTATGAAGTACAAAACCTTGCCTTACCATCTAATCCCCATATACAGGGGCGGACCTAGGTAGAGCCCAGGGGGTTCACCCGAACCCCCTCGTCAAAAAATTACACTGTATATATAACGTTAAATTCTGATTTTATGTGTATATATATTAAAATGAACCCCCTGAGAACAAAGGACAGACTTGGCTCAATGGATAAGTGGTTCATGTAGTGCCCCTATGTCATGGGTTCAAGTCCCAATGGCAACATTTTTTCCCTTTTTTAATATTAGCTTTGGAAAATGGAACTTTTGGGCTTAGACCTTCTTCTTCTTTTTCATTATTTTTTCCTTTTATTCCATTTCTTCTTTTTAATTTATTTTTGTTTAAATTTATTAGACACATTCTTTTTATTTTT
>NW_006239653.1:19021-21219 GCF_000226075.1 Solanum tuberosum | reverse complement strand
GTAAATTAGATGTAATTGAATGAAGAAACTTAAATATCGTCAACGTCCTTTTAAAAATATTAATTTAATAGAATTCATGAATTTTCTTTTATATTTTTAATTCTATTTTAGTGGGATGAAAACTAAACTTATTTGATTTATTCGTTATTTATTTATTTTTTTACAAATTATGACTAACCTAGTAAATTGAACTATATGAACTAAAAAAATTGACGATGATATTTATTTATATTAATAATATGCATTATAATATTAGTAACTCTATTCTTACACACTTTTAGAGAATCTTGACGATTTTCATAGTAATATTTGATTGAATGGATATTAATTTAAATTTTTTAAAAAGTGAAATATAAAGTAAAACATTACAAAATAAAAGTATAAAAAGCACAAGAAATTTTAAGAATGCTCGATGGAGCATGATAAAAGTAAAAAGAAATGTTTAATACGGTATGATAAAGTGAGTTAAATTTAGCATGATAAGGTAAATATTTTTCTTCCCCGTCTCGCTTCCTTTTTCATCATTTAATTTTCATGTGATTTAGGAATTAACTTATGTAATACAATCGATCCACTAAAATTCTTATCAATGCAACTTTGTTCTCGATATCTTTGATTAGCTTAGTCTTTACTCTTATGAACCAATGAAATATCTATGGTTCTTGTACAAAGAGCATGCCGAGGGGCTACTACGCTCGTCGCGCACTTGCATTACCACCTGAACTTCTTCTTTATACTTCGAACCCCCTGAGCAAAAATCCTGGGTCCGCCACTGCCCATATACCTTTATATGATGTTTGATTTTCATATTAAAATCCACACATAAGTATGTGGATCTTATTACTGGAAACCAAACATTGCATAACTAATACGGGAATCTATGTATTATTTTATACGGGATAAAAGGTGGAACAAGTAATATCCCTAGCTACCCTATAAACAATCCTTGTATTCTTTATTCACCATATCACAATAATCCATGTGTTATTTGTTTTTTTGTTTTTTTTTTAAGAAGAAAAATTGGGGGCGTAGAGGAAGGGAAAGGGAAATTGAACCCTCACCAACAAGTTGAAAGTTCACGTAGTCAACCAACCAACTTGAGCTATCCAATGTGTTAGTTATTCACCATATAACAATTCCCAACGTACAAACAGTCCATGAACTATAATCGTTATGGATTTAGATTCTAGACGAGATACAGATACATCAAATCGATAAACGTCAAAAGAAAAATCAAGTATCAAATTACCTGTGAAGAAATCCTGAATTGTGTCCTTGCTGGTGTTTCTAAAATGAACTGTTATAAGCTGCTTCTTGTTTGTTCTGTCATGGTTATAATTCTCAACTGCTATATTTATGGCAGTTTTCTGTTCCTTCCCTATACGAGAATTTAAGTCAATAATTGCACCTATTTCTATGGTTTCATTTGCAGTTGCTTTGACAGTTACAAGGGACATAAATATACAGGCCTTGAGGATGAAAATTAACATAGGGAAGGGCTTAAAATTACTCATGATTTATTATTTTTTCTACTTTAGCTGAAAATATATCTTTCTTTACAAAATTAACCACTATATAGAATCCTATAATGTTATGTACTTGTCAAATGGTTTTTTCAGTTTACAGTTGACTTGACTATGTGTTTTGTAGTTTAAATTGAAAAGTAAAAGGATGGTCATACTTTTCCTCCAAATTAAATTAAATTGAACAGTGTGGACTTGTACAAGTAGGAGAAATAGACTCATTATTTTTTCTAACTAGGGAAGTTTAGTCGGAAACAACATAAAAGAAAAATGCATAAATCTACCTTCTTGTTTTTGGGAGCAAAGAAAAATCGTTTCTTTCTGAGTGAACCATGCAAGATATGCCTATTCATGTGCAATAGCTCGCAAACCACATATATAGGAGATGTAAACCACACTAAGAGACGAGCTAGCTTACGAACTAAAAAAAATATAAATCTCCGATAGCGATGAAGCTGACTGTAGTTACAATTTACTTCCACATAATCGACTTATTTTCTTTTTTGTGCTACTTATCTTCTAGGCATTTGTTTATTATGATGACTTTCTTATGGGTAACTAGATAATGTTGCCCGTGCTATGCACGGGCCCAATAATATAAATGGTATATTTTGGGGATAAAAACCGAGTTTTTGAAGCGATTGTTTGCGTGGATAAAGGAATAAGTTTTTTTAT
>NW_006239653.1:12650-16894 GCF_000226075.1 Solanum tuberosum | reverse complement strand
TCTTGAATATTATATATTATACTTGGCCCTAAACTCTCTTTTATAATATAGTAGAAAAATATAGTAGAAATATAGTAGAATAGAATATATATACTTTTAAGAGGTATACAGAGTTGTAGAGACGATATTAGCATGCTTTTAATAAATAAATATTTTTGAAATTTCAATGAAGAAAAAAAAAGATCCTGGAAATCATCCATCCCAAAAGAATATATTTTATGAATTTGAGATAGAAAAATTAAATTCATGTGGTTTAAATCTAAAGTAAAAAAAATTGTACTATAAAAGTTACTTAGACCAAATAAAAAAAATCTAGAATACCAGATTCTCAAATTAAAGACCATTAGTTTTTAATTATTTTAATGCTTGTATTTTGCACTAATTCATAATCTATGGTTCAAAGAGAAGCTTAGGAGAGTCAAACACCTTTAGGTGGCGTTATGGATTTGGTTTGATTTGCCTTGTGGAAGAATTGATTGTCAAAATGTGTTTGTAAAATATTTATAAAATTGGATTAGTTTATTCATTATGTCTGGATTAAGTTGTACTGCAAATTAAAAAACAAAAAGTTCTGCATCATTTTTTATTTGAAAAACCAAAATAATTTTAATTTAATATATAACTGAGTTTAATTGTTGAAAAGTATTTTGATATCAAACAAGAATGCTCTCTTTCTAGATGTACCGTATAGCACAGGAAAGAAAAACATGACCTCTTTTTCTTTTTGGTTTATTTAAAAGAGAATGACTTTTTTCCTTTTACGGTAACATTTTATTTTCAGCCTTTCACGTGGTATGTTTAAGATCACAAAATTAAAGAGCATTTTTTACATTTGACATAACATTAATTTAGGACCATAAAATTCAAAAGTCTAACATTAATTTAGGACCACAAAATTCAAAAGTTTTTTAATTTTTTTAAACTCCGTGCCAAGTTAAAATAGACCATTTTTTGTTAAATGGAGGGAGTATTATGTTAAGCAAATAATTGTCAGAACGAATACATTGTAAAAAGAATAATATGCTTTCAATAGAATGAAATATCAAAACTTGTAGTCTAGCATTGACTGTGTCCCAAATCCCAATCAAATGATTGTATTTCATAAGATATCCATATGCAAATACCAAGAAAAACTTAAATGTACATAAACAAAGAATTGTATAATACAATTAGCATAACTAACTATTGTAATGTGTCAATTTTTATGCACATCAGTATACCCTTGGATAGTTCGAAACGTTTCCTACGTAACTATACAAGTGACAAAAAAAAAAATCTCAATAAAATGGTCACATGTATATAATGCATTGATATTTTATAAATAGTACGTATATAATTATGTATATATATATATAAAGTATAGCTATATGTTATAGATGTATATACATCCATACATGTTGTTTATATACTATTTACATATACATATTTTTTTCAATCTCAACCAAGTCAAATCTCCTCTAAACGATTATTATTAGATATGAGCTCACGGCATGTCGAATTTTAAAATTAAAATTTGAAACTTGAAATGGCTAATGAAGTCTTTTAATTCTAACTAATTCAAAATCTCTTCAAAGAAGTCTCAAATTTTGAACTCCTCTCGATGTTTCGATTCATTTGACAAATTATTCACTCAAAACGATATTTGTTTGAGGCACGTCGAATTTTAAAATCAAGCACTTTAGGGGATAATGGAGTCTTTCAATCCCGACCAACTCAAAATTTCCTCTTAATAGTTTCAAATTTTAGATATGAGCTCCTCTTTATGTATTGAGTTTTTCTGATATTTTTCGTTTGTCAAATTTTAAAATCGAATTTTGAAAAAGTTTTAAGGAAAAATTACTTAAATACACAACACTTCTTTACCTATTCTCAATATTTCCCTACTCTTTTATTAAAATACAAAAAATCCCTTATTTTCCCCTAATTCAACTTAACCGGATACTTTATTAATTTAAGTATCCGCCCGTTATTAATTAAAGTATCCGCGCTGCTATATTAAGTATCCACACTGCTATATTATGTATCCGAAAAACACTAAAAAAAGGGATTTTTGGTAATTAATGAAAGAGTAGGGAAAGGAAGTAATTTCTTTCTTATACTATGTCATTTGCCTAATTTTTACAAGTTTTAATGGCTTAACGTCGAATCACTCATGTTATGATCTTCTACATCCTGGGTCTTCCCGTTCCGTCGTTCTTCTGCTTGTGTTACCTTTACAATGGGTGGAGTCCCATCCAAGCATATCCTCATATCCTATTTTCAGTCTTTTAAAGCTGCTTTCGAGCCAGTGTAAGATGCATTGACTGAGAATGCGATCAATTGCTTCCTCCTGCTGCAGCAGGGATTTCCACTCTTGTCCGATTAGAAAAACGAGGTTTTTTTCTCCCGTTCCCCCAAACCCACAACATTCTCCTTATAGGATACCTAGAAAAATGTACCCAGAATAGCCTTGACTCCTAAGCTATGACATGCAGGTAGAACCAGATTAGTCCAAATTTGATCAAATTCTGATCTTCATTTGTTCTTCTCCAGGATTTACTACACATAGGAACTTCCATCAATTGACTGATAGTAACCTCTTCTGACAGCGCAGTAATATGGTACCAGAAAAACCATCGCAACCACTGTTCCATCCATTGACGTTCAACAGTGCGTTCAAGTATGAAGAAGGAGAAGGAAGGAAGAAATAAGAAATTTTGACCCAATACATATTTTGTTAAGTATATTGTAAAGTATCTTAATTGATTTAGTAATAGAACTAGATGGCGTCTCCCGTGCTATGCACGGGCCCAATAATATATATGATGTATTTTGGGGCTAATAATAGAGTTTAAGTTGTAGAAGCAATAGTAGACTATACAAATTCAACAATAAAATGTCATTGGTATTATATTCGATAGTCAGATTTTGATGTGCACTTGAAGATGACCTAAAACTGTCTACAACAAAAACAAAAAACAAAAAAAAAGGGAAAAGAAATATCAAGTCCTAGGAACGAAAATGGCAATTCCAATAACAAATTGATCATCCAGTATATCCGTGAAACCTATTGAGTTTAACTAAAGCAATAAAGGAAGCAAGGAAAGTGTTGAGCAATATGTTTCGCAATTTCCAATCTAAAAGTATAGATTAAAGATAACTTAGCTTATCATACAACTTTATTCAGTTCTACCCTTCTCTATCTGGTTTGAGACTCTAGAAACTCATATTAGTCCCCTTTTCCAACTGCATCATCCCTTCTTTGGTTGGTACCTTAGATTCAGTAAAAGGTTTTGATTATCATATGATGCACAGACACATGGTTGAGACGGACAACTGGTACAAACGATGATCGTTGAAGGTGCAAATCAAGTGTTGATAGGTGCTCAACACACAGGAACACTCTCAGCATTTGGATATTTGAATTTTTTTTACCTTTTTTCAAGAAGTGGAAGCTCTTCTCGTATAGTAATAGCAACTTGTTTTGGGAGTCGTGGCATGCACCAAAATGATGTAGGTTACTCTAGGCAACAACTGTTGGTTTTTTAAGAAGGCTATGTTTTGCAGAATCTTGTTTTTTCATACGTAGTGCTAGTAACAACTCTTCTAAAAAAAACTTCTATCAGAAGATATTTGGCTATACGTATCACAAAGTTTAAGTTTTTCCGCAGCGTTCATTTTTCTGCCTATAGATACCTGTTTGGTTCTTTCGAATTCTTCAGCTATGCTGGTTGAAGCATGCCTTTTTTAACTTGTAGATATTTACAATGCACGTTATACACCACTAATTTTCAGGCCGAAAAGATAGAATGCTCGCTTGAGCAGAACTAAATCAATGTTATTTTGACAATAATAATAATCACGAAAAGATTGAACATACTTTCCAATTTGAATAGCTCACATAGACGTTTTTTTTTAATTTCCAATATTTGCTAATCAAGCAATATGTATTCACGTATGATATGTAGAAGAGCAAAAAGACATTGTCATTAAGTAAAGAATTGGGAAATGAAGCCTCCAACGTGACAACAACTATTTTTAGTCATGCAGTGGAAAAGGGGTACATACATCATGAACACTCTATTTTTCCTCTTAATAAATGGCCTCAAATCGAAGATACTAAAAAGTTATTGCCGCAAACCCAAGCATACATCTTTCCAGAGACCCAACAAAAGTTCAACTTTGCTTTACTGTTTGAGGTCGTTGAAATATGCTTTCTACCAAAGTTGAAAATGAAATACTAATAAATATAAAAAACTACTCAA
>NW_006239653.1:9677-12097 GCF_000226075.1 Solanum tuberosum | reverse complement strand
AAGGTTGAATATGAAATAATTGAAGTGAGCAATATGATAGAAACTCGGAAGAACAAAAGCAAGGCAAACATAATAGTGAAAGAATTCATCCTAATTCTCTTAAAATCGTCGGCAAGTGAGAGATTCAGAGAGTATAGAGTTTAATACTTTCTTTGTCAGGAAAGAACAAACGCAGAAGAGATCAGAGAATAATGATGACGAAGGACGAAGAATACTGTCTATGAAGAGAATGGAGATAACATTGGAGAAATCGTAGATGAAAGAAGGAAGAGAAATAAATTTATCTGACGAAGAGAAAATCACTCGTACACGTGGAAAAGAAAGAGTAATACACATGTTCATTCAATGATTACAAAGAGCAAGTTGATAGTACAATTTACAATACTCTTTGTACAATACTTTTGTTGCAGTGTTCGTACATACATAGTGTCATTTCTAAATATTAGTAATATTAAGAAAAATAAAAGAAAAGTATTAAAGGATCATTTTTCTATATAACAAGGATCATAACCTAAGTCCGCTCACAATAGACTCAAATATTTCATTGAATGTTTATTGTTTCTTATCGAAATGCATATTTTGGACGTATCAAATATTGTGTATAGTTGGGGTACTAATTTCATGCAACAAGAGCAAATGTACAAACATTACAGAATACAGTACAACATAATAATGCACATATTTCCATAAAAAAATGAAAATAGAAGAAAAGGTAGAGAAATACAAGGCAGGTTAAATTAGTACTAGGAGTAGAGCAGTCCACTATCCAAAGATGAGAGCGCTATGTCTCAACGTTTCTCTATTCACAGCGACTCTTGCCAAAAATTACACTCCTCTTATCCACTCCTACTGTAACTGCTCTTCCCCTTACTTTCCCGGCGATAATGGCCGTTTCCGGTTACGCGTCACCACTACTCGCCGGAGAAACAGCAAGTCGGAGATTTTTCTCGGCGACGAAGAGGAAGTTGAAGCAGGAGAAAACGAGAAATTTTCCAGCATAGCTGAAGAAAACTCTAGGGCTATGAGAATGAGGAGGTCTAAAGGCGTTGTAGACACAGAGGAAGAAGAAGAAGACGATTCGTCGATGTTACTATCTCTGAGTGTGAAACCAGACCGAAACATGGCTTTACTTGATGATTAGGAAATGGAGGAGCTCGATTTTGTTCCTGAAAATCCTAATCATCGCAGTGGTTTGTTTTTCTCCTTGTCTCATTACTCTCTTGGTTTTAAAATAGTTGTCATGTTTGCTTGTCTAGAGTCAATTTGATTAGTTTTCAAAGCTAAATTAGATTAGATTAATTTAGTATTTTAGAATTAAAATTTAGATATTAAAAAACTATACTAGAAGTACTATAAATTGTAATATTTTCCGTATGGTCGAAATTCATATGTTTGACTCTCAAAAAGGATTTGTGACAAGTATTTTGGAATGGATGGAGTATTGGATTATGCTATTGTTAGTACAAAGAATATTTGGCACTTTTTGCTTCCGCATTACTAAAACTATGTGAATTTGAAAAATATTTTAGATAGTCTTTTATCGTTGCTACTCACTGTTCAGGAATGCTCCTCACTATTCACTTCCCCGAATTCAAAATAATTGTATTTTGAGCAATATTTAAAATGTATGTACTTTTTATCATCTTCGGGATTAGGACAATTGCAATTTGAAGAATTTTTTCATGTAATACCATTTTAATAGTAAAAGTGTATGTGTAGGTAAATGTATGTGAAAGAAATTGGAATTAAGCAGAAAGTGTGTGTAAATGTAGGATATGTTGCTGTGCTTGGGAAGCCGAATGTTGGGAAAAGGTGGACATTGCATAACTAATACGGGAATCTATGTATTATTTTATACGGGATAAAAGGTGGAACAAGTAATATCCCTAGCTACCATAGGTTGTCCCTATAAACAATCCTTGTATTCTTTATTCACCATATCACAATAATCCATGTGTTATTTGTTCTTTTTTTAGAAGAAAAATTGGGGGCGTAGGGGAAGGGAAAGGGAAATCGAACTGATCCTACAGTTGATGCAACAAATTGCTGAGATGAGGGTCGAGATGCAGAGAAAACAAGATTTGTCTCCTCCGATATTTGCTGTCAATACTCAACCAGACGGAAGACCTCCAGCTCAAATTCCCCCTCTTAACGTGGAACAAGCTCAGAACCCGCCTTCAGGTCCTGTTTGTAATCCCGCCATCATTGACCTTACCACCCAAAATCCCCATTACGCCTCAGCCTCTTACCAAACACCACCCCCTCCTCAAAATACCAACCCCCAAGCACCACTTCCTTCCCCCAATGCAAACCACCAAACTGGCCTACCTCCTCAAAGCCAAAATGTTAACCGCCCGCACATTTCCCTCCATTACCAAAATCAACATACCAACCCCCAGACTTTCCCTCAAAATTACCAA
>NW_006239653.1:1606-4967 GCF_000226075.1 Solanum tuberosum | reverse complement strand
ATAAGTTTAATCGATTTTTCGAAAACTAAGTCATTTTTTCTTCTATATATCTCTTTTTAAATAAAACAGGAATGACGACTCTGCTGGGGATTTAATTAAGTTCTAACCATAAGATTTGACTTATTTGACTAATTGTATTAATTGCTAAATTGTTTATCTGCTCTCAACGTGTTTAATTTATTATAATTGTCATTGCATTCATGGCATCTTCCTATTATATGTTTAGTATATTAAGGAAGGTTTCTGCATAATCGCAGCCGGACTTCTTATACTCAACCCTTTTTCGAAAGGATCGACAATTTATTGGTACGTCATGCGTCCAATGGTTGTCATGAATTCCAACCTAAGTTGTCCACTTAGGTTCCCGGTCTTTCAAAGCCACTCTTAGTCAACTAGCGTAGAGCGAAATCAAATCCCAATTTTTAGCGCATTTTGAACTAAGTCGACCCAACACCCAAGGCGTGTTGGGCCCATTAGAAGTCCACCCTGTGTCAATTTGGCTCATTGGTCAATAAAAGAGAATCACGCTTATGTGTTTAAATTTGAAAGATGTATACGTCATTTGACAAAACATTGTTTCTTGGGGTTGGGAGTTTAATAGTTTGTTCGAGTCGAAGAAGGATCAAATTACCATTTCATCCAAAGCGTGGACATTGAGAAATGACAAGAGATAAAAAAGGACAGTCCATGGAAGCATAGTTTAAGATTGTACCCCTGCGTGGGATTGATCATGTGTATCCATTTTCCCTATTATGTATCCCTTTTCAATTTTATTCGTAAAATTTGTATAATTTTGGGTTTCGAGGCAATGTAATGTTTCAAACGACGTTATACATCTTTCGAATCGCTAGGCTTACCCTTGGCATAAAAGGGTCACATATCTGTTTAGAACGCGCAATATTTGTTTTTGTGTTATAACTGCTTATGTGAATATGTTGCTTTATTTGAAGATATTTTAGCTCACTTCTCTTCAAATTATTTTCTAGAACCCTTTAAGCACAAATATCAAGTCACTATCAGAAGTGCGTCCAGTCTTTAGTTTCGCAATAAAATTCGAACTCCATTTTTCAAATCTTACTTTCTCACCAAAAAAAAAAAAAAAAGGGTTAACCCTTTATCTCAAATCAAAGAAGATTCAAGCTGGTCGAACTACGTAGGACCTGAATTCTCCCTCGTGAGATACGTAGGCAGCCTTTCAAGGCTCGGTCCCCATTTTGAGAAATTTTATTTTTTCCAACTCTTGCAAGGAGCCTAGAGTTTCACATCAATCGAAAATAAAAAAATATGACAATAAAAGATACGTTCGACTTTGTCTCGACTCAAGTTGACGTTTCTAATTCACTAAGCTCAAAATCAAATAGACAAATTCCTGTCTATTTAGTCATTTCTCTAAATACGTGGCCTAGTTTAGCTTCAAGTGGAGCAATTTTTATGTGCTTGTGGTCATATGTGTGATATTTTGTAGTATTTATCATCTACATAGACTAACACGTTTATCTTTTGAGTTATTTTTCTTTATCAGGTACTTAGAACTGGTCTGTGTTGATAAGCTGGTTGAACACCCTTATTTTACAAGATATAAGGTTCCCAAAGATTCTTTCCCCGATCAAAGGTTGCAAAAGAAAAGGCAATAATGGGTGATAACAATGACGAGATTAGCTTGACTGATGTTGTCGTGGCTCCGCCCGCCGCCACTGATCAAAATGAATTAATTATGCAGTTGATGCAACAGATCACTGAGATGAGGGTCGAAATGCAGAGAATGCAAGATCTGCCTAATCCAGTTTTTACTTTTAATACTCCAGGAGATGGGAGACCTCCACTCTACTTTCCTCATTCGAACGCGGAACAGGCTCAAAACCCTCCCCCCAATCCCGCTCAAAATCCCTCAACCATCGACCCAACCGCCCCAAATCCCCATCAGGCCTCCGTCTCTTACCAAGTGCCACATCCTCCTCAAGGTACCAACCCCCAAACCTTCCCTCCTCATCAGAATGCCAACCCACAAGCTTGCCATCCCCCTCAAAATAAAAAATTTAACAATCCCCAAACCTTCCCCCATCACCAAAATCAACATACCAATCCCCAAACTTTCTCCCAAAATTACCGAGCCACTCAAAATACCCAGAATCCCTCCATTACTCCGCCATTGCCCCAAAAGACTACTTTTCAAATCCCAATTCCAAATGAACCCTATGCCAACTGTTCCGAGCTTGATCACTATGAGGAACAAGAGAGAGAGTGGAGGTCAAAGGAAGAGGCAACCAAGTTGAATATGAAAGAAGAGATCATGAAAGCCATGAAGGAGTTGCATTGTATTCCTGAAGTCGATGGTTTGAGTTATGAGGATCTGTGCATCCATCCAAATCTGGACCTCCCGGAAGGGTTTAAAGTGCCAAAATTTGACACTTTCGGAGGAACAGGGAATCCATTGGCGCACCTGAGAGCCTACTGTGACCAACTCGTAGGAGTTGGCAGGAATGAAGCCTTGTTAATGCGACTCTTTGGCCGAAGTTTGAATGAAGAAGCCTTGGAATGATTTACTTCCCACGAGATAAAGCAGTGGTCTAGCTGGAATGCACTAGCTAAAAATTTCGTCGAACGATTTGCCTACAATGTGGAGATCGTTCCTGATCGCTATTCTTTGGAGAGAATTAAACAGAAATCAACTGAAAGCTATCGTGAATATGCGTATAGGTGGAGAAAAGAGGCCGCCCAAGTTCGACCTCCCATGTCTGAGAAGGAGATCGTTGAAGTGTTCATACGCATTCAAGAGCCAGAGTATTATAACAGGATAATGTTACTCATTGGAGCAAAATTTGCAGAGATAGTCAAGGTAGGTGAGGCTATCGAAGATGGGATTAAAACCGGAAAGATTTATCGCGTTGCCGCCTCAACCGAATCTTCAGGATTGTTGAAAAAGAAGAAAGAGGACGTGTCTTCTATTTCATGCGCATCTGATGGAAAAGGACACTTCAGAAAATCCTCACCTTGCAACGGTTATCCTCGAGCTCCACAAAATTCATATCCAGCTTGTTATACCCAATCAGGTTATCAAACTCCACCATCGAGTTATCAAATTTTACCTTCTAACTACCAAATTCCACCACCGAGTTACCAAATTTCACCTCTTGTTTGCCAAACTCCACCTCAACATTACCAAAATACCCATCCATATTACATAGCTCCATCAATTAATTGTTCAAATATCCAAAGAAGTTATCAAACTCCACCTCCGCACTACCAAAACACCCATCTTGGTTACCGAGCTCCACAATACCCAAATTTCCAAACGCATGCACCAACTCACCAAAATCCTCCAAACTACCGTCAAGTACCTTCACATCCAGGAAATAATTAC
>NW_006239653.1:0-1594 GCF_000226075.1 Solanum tuberosum | reverse complement strand
GCCTGATACAGACAATTGATCCAAAAAACATCAATGTCAACTCCAAGCTTTATAGACCCGATCTTCACTGTGCTTACCATTCAGGAGGTGTTGGTCATATTACTGAGGATTGTATCAACTTGAAGCATAAAATTAAAGACTTGATAGATCAAAAGGTCGTCACCCTTCAGAATGCCACTCCTAATGTTAATAGTAACCCCATGCCGAATCATGGAGGGGTGACTATTAATATGGTCGAAGTCAAAGAAGATTTGAATGGGGAGAAAGTTATAATCTCAGCCAACCTTGAAAAGCTTGAGAAAGTTGTAGCCTCTCCAACCAAAAGAGAGAAATCTAAATTTGTGATCATGACACCTCATCAAGCTTTTGGTTTAGTGCCGAAAGAGGGTCAGAGCAAGCAAAAGATCAATCAAGCTTTTCCAAAATCATTGCCTCACTTATATTGGCCTTTTCCAATGCAAAATAGTCTAGGGGAAGGAATCAAAAATTTGTTCAAAGAAGATGATATTGTGCTTGAAGAGATGATCGAGACATCAGTCATACCAGACGGCAAGTCAAAGGAGAAAATGCCTAATTGGACATCCACTTCGCTCTTGACTCCTAGCTCGTCTTGGTAGACATAGACATTTTTCGATGTTGTTTCTAAAATTGGTGGTGTTTCGAATAAGGCTCGAGACCCATCATTTACTCTATTTCTTCCTTACTAGGTTTTAATCTCCCTACTCTATTTTTGCCTTACTATGTTTTAATCTCCCTCCTTATATTTTGAAGAAGAAAAAAAAAAAAAAAGGCAAAATGATTTATCGTCACGGCCAAAATTCTTATTTTCTTATTTCAAATGAAAAACTTCTTTATTGCGAAAATATTGCTTTTCCTGCTTCATATTCCTATCTAACAATATCTATCTATGATTTCAGTGAAAGTATTTTCAAATCTGTCAATATCATGTCATGTCACAAGCCGAATGAACAAAATGGGGTAGATGCAGACGAATTTGAGGATCACAATGAAATGATCATGGTACCTAAACACCTGGTTGAGGAATTCAGACAGTTCAAGAGTCACGATGAGCCGAATTCAGAAGAGATTAGAATAGTGAATCAGGAAATGATGAATGCATCAAGAATCAAATTAGCGTCTATTTGACAGAAGCACAGGAAAGAGAACTCACCAATTTGCTTAAAGAACACATCGATACATTTGTTTGATGACATTGCGTGGTTGAACATGACATTGGATCTCACAAGTCACCAATCTACTTAAATGTGTCAAAAGATACAATGTTCAAAGACTCGATTTCTATATTTTCCTTGTAGTTGCCTTTACTTGTTTGTAGTCATTTATGCTTAGAAGTTATCCCTTTGTAATGAACTACGTCTGACCTGAATTCTCAAGAATGAGATACGTAGGCGGCCTATGTCGGCCTCGGTCACCCCCTTTATCCCTTTTTAATGCTTTCTTTTGTACTTGAACTACGTTCGACCTGAATTCTCAAGAATGAGATACGTAGGCAGCCTATGTCGGCCTCGGTCATTTCCTCGTTTAATTTCCAATTTCTGTTAATCCGTGAGGGGAACTACGTTTGACCTGATTC
>NW_006239652.1:149808-155994 GCF_000226075.1 Solanum tuberosum | reverse complement strand
GAACTCACATACCTAGTAGGGATCACCCCCGACGATATCCACGACGATCTTTGACGAAACGTTGCTTGATCTTCTCTTTCTTCTCTTCTTCTCCTCTTAACTCACAAACCCTCACTCTCACTCTTTTAAAATGGTAAAAACTGATCTAAAATCAGTCTAACACACTAATATAACCAAAAGAATTGGTTAGGGAAAAGATCAAAATACCCTTAAAATTTCCGGACGGACTTCCCTGCCAACTGCCCAACTTCCAAAGGGCATAACTCACTCATACGAACTCGGAATCGAGCAAACTCGGTGGCGTTGGAAATATCATTCCACAAGCTTCGCAAAAATAACTGGAAATACACCTAAATCATCCTGATCTAGGAGTTATGACTGCTCAAAGTTGGCCCAAAAACTCACTTTTTCCCATACTTAACCAAATTTTCCAGATTTTTGAATTCCTTCCAAAAATGATTAATTCCAATTCTAAGCCTCTTCATAGTTATTTCAAATTGCCAGATGTTACACAAACTGCCATAATTTTGCATTTGTAACTGTATTTAGGGGTTCAAAAGAGGTAGCCTTTTCCCCCAAAACCTCCAGTAACATCGAACGAAATTCTGTGAGATCTTTACGGATAGAATCCTTCATTTCTCGTATTGAACCATCAATTAAATCCTTGAGTAATCTATGGTCCTCCATTTGAGAGACCTCTGGATGAAAGTAAAAGTCCAGAGGGGGGGTGAATTAAAATTCCCTTCAGTCGACTTCCTACTCTGGTTAATCGACTCACCTGCACTTTAGTAAAACAGATAAACAGTAATAATAGCTTGCAGTAAGTAAATAACACAGAGTATTTTTATACTGGTTCGGATCACCGATGTGGTGCCTAGTCCAGTCCCCTTGGGTTACAAGGGTTTCCTTAAGAGCTTGTTGAGAACTTGGGTGTTACAGAATGTTACAATTAAGAGTCCCGTCTGATATGCAAATCAGATATTCTTCTTCGACACAACCTCTACCTGTATAACCTACACTCAGATATTTCTTTCTCTTTTCTTTTCAATTGTTCACTCAAGGGTGTACAAAGTTTTATGAAAGATAAAAGAAGATTAGAATATAAGTTCAAGTGAAGTGCCTACTTCACAACTGAGGCTTAGGCGAGGATTATATAGTAGTTGAGGACTGCTCTTGTTAAGGAATAACCCAAGGGATTTTTATCTCAATTAAGGATAATTGAGATATTCCTTGATTGAGGAGATTTGCTGATCCATGTCCATATCAGATATGTGCATGGTAAATCACTTATTATCCTTCTCGATTTTGCTAGCGTGATTTGATCAGCAGATCTTGAGTCCTTGGCGTGATTTGCTGCTCCATCTTGCTCAACTTGGCTGGCTTGATTTCTTTCCTTGTTTGATCAGTATATCTTGGATCTTTGACTTAAAATGCATCTATTCCTTATATGGATAGTTTGATTTCGTATGTCAATCAAGGGGAGCTGTATGCTGGATTTGGCCCATCTGTATGTTGATTCTAACTTCCTAGATAGATGTTGTCCTTTCTATTAAGTCAGTCAAATATTCTTTTTCATCTTGGTGTAATCAAATATTCTTTTCTATCTTGGTGTTGTCTGCATAATATTATTTTCCATCTTGGTGTAATCAAATATTCTTTTTCATCTTGGTGTTGTCTGCATAGATACTTCCTTTTTGATTTCAATGCCTGTGAGGATTGTGAGTATAATGTTAAATGTCTATTATCAAAACCAACCGATTCTAAGGAGTTAACAATCTCCCCCTTTTTGATAATGGCAACTTATTCACAATTTTAATATGAAGTATAGAAAGTCAAAGGTACTTCCTTGATAGGAACTGTTCGTGGGTTCTTTAACTCCCCCTGCCTATGAGATCAACCGATGTTGTATGCTCCCCCTTTCTATATGCCGTGTTTAGATTTTCTCCCCCTTTGACATAATCAAAAAGGAAAACAAACAAAAACAACAAACACGATAGGCAAAAAAAATGATACAGGCTTGTGAACAATCACCAAGACACATTCCTCATTCTTGTGAAAGTATGAGGGTCATAAGCAACATCAATCAACACAGGAAACCAGTAAGCTTAATTAATAAGTACAGTAATACCAAGACATTCTCGAAGGAAACAAAATCTTTCCTCAAGCAAGGGATTTATTAAAAAAATCGGCTAACTGCTTTTCAGAATCAACAAATTCAAGCAGAAAAACATCATTTTCAACATGATCACAATATATTTAGATAGAATAATGACACTATTATAATCGCAAAAATAGGTACTCCCTCAAAGGATAAATCATAGTCAAGGAGTTGATGCATCATCCAAAGTAGTTGAGTACCACAACTTTCAACCGCCAAATTCTCAGGAAATAAGAGATTTTCCCAAAAACTGGCATGTTCCACTGGTGCTTTTTCTGTCATTTTTATCACCTGCAAAGTCAGCATCTGAATATCCAATTAAATCAAAATTTTCAGAAAAAAAAAGGATACCATAACCCCATATCAGAGGTTCCAATGAGATATCGAATAATTTGTTTCACAATGGTGAGATGTGATTCCTTTGGAGCGGATTGAAATCTTGCGCATTTGCTAACGCTGAACATGATGTCTGGTCGACTAGCAGTGAGATATAATAGAGACCCGATCATTCCTCGATAAAGTTTTCCGTCAACTGCTTGTTCTGTTGTATCAGATTCTAGACAAGTGGAGGAACTCATGGGAGTTCCAAAGGCTTTACCCTTTTCCAAACTTTTTGATGAACTCTTTTGCATACTTTCCTTGATTTATAAAAATTCCTTTATCTGACTGGTTTTATTTCGAATGACCAATCTATTTTCGTCCAATTTGTTGTGAAATGTTCATTTGGTTCCTACACAGAACAATTCTTAGGGCTTTCGTAAGGATCCATACTTGATTCTTTTCAAATTAATCAAGTTCTTCTTTCATTGCTTGTGTCCAAGACTCATCTTCCATTGCTTCATTAATTCGTTTCGGTTCCATTTGAGATATGAGAGCTAATGAAACTGGTTTCTTGAGAGAGGATCTCGTCTGGATTTTGTAATCTAGTTTTTCCAGAATGAAGTTTTCAGGATAGCTGGCATTGTATCTCCATTCCCTGGAAATGTTTACTTTATCGACTGGATTAGTCGACTCTACTTCTGCAGTAGCTGACTTTTCAGTGAGATTTTCAGTGGACACTTTTGGAACCTCGTCTGCTGGTTTGGATGTATCAATTTCATCCTCACATACTTCACTTTCCTACATTCTTGGATTAGTGTCATCAAATACCACATGGACAGATTTTTCAACATTTAAAGTTCTTTTATTAAAGACTCGAAAGGCCCTGCTAATAGGTGCATAACCTGGAAAAATACCTTTGTCACTTCTTGGATCAAATTTTCCAAGATTTTTCTTACCATTACTATGGACGAAGCATTTACATCCAAAAGGATGGAAATAGTTGATGTTAGGTTTTTTTCCTCTCCAGAGTTCATAAGGAGTCTTCTTTAGTATAGGCCTGATAAGACACCTATTAAGAATGTGACAAGTAGTACTTACTGCTCCTGCACAAAAATAATCAGGAAGACAAGTAGATTAATTTCTTTTTGGTACCCAAGTAGTTTTAGGTCCTTGAGGGTTAGGATTAACAACTTTTGGTCTCCAAATCCATTTTCCAGAAGAAAATTTACTGCAGTTAAAAGATTTGTGACCAATGTCACCACAAGTCTAACAAGAGAAACTAACAAAAGTTTCAGCAGAAAGATAAGGAGAATTAGATAGAGCTCTGTTGGAACTATGATTATGAGATCTTCTCCTGTAATTGAGAGTAGATCTTTTGGATCTGGCAGAGCTATGACTAGAAGATTTTCTGATATTGTTCAACTGCATTTTTACTTCCTCCATGTTTTCTTCTAGTAAGTCGACTTCAACATGTCTTGCTTCGAGAAGAATTTGCCAACCTTTCTTTTCTTGAGCAATCTTATTGTATTCATCAATGACTTTCTGCAGTTCGTCAGTAACCATATTCAAAGATTCTTGTAAGTCATTACAGTTTGGGCAATTGAAAGATCTTACCTTAGTTGTTTCACCTAGTGCCATGAAGCATATGTTGGCGGTTTCATCATGATCATCTTCGGATGTTTCTCCTTGACTCCAGGCTCCGACATTTTTTGGATCGTCATTTCTTCGATTATTTCTCCTTTTTCGTTCTAGACAGTTTTGTTTGATATGTCCTAGTTTTCCACAATAGTAGCAACGATCATCATTTCTTTTGAATTCATTGTTATTGAATTCCTGTTGAGGTCTCTGTCTTCTTTGTCTAAGCATTTGTTTGACTCCTCTATTTATGAGAGTCATTCATTTGCTTTGATATTCATTGACTTCCTCTCCAATATCATATGTCTCAACCGTAAATGTCATAGTCTTCTTTTTATCATCCTTGTTGTACCTGTTAATATGATTCTGTTCATAGGCCATTAGGTTACCTCGAAGTTCATCGTATGTCCTTTTCTGCAGATCTTCATCTTCAAGAATGGTAGCTTTAGTTTCCCAAGCCTTGGGAAGACTTCTAACGAGTTTTCTGACTTGTAGTGCATTTGAATACACCATTCCAAGTGATTTGAGTTCGCAGACAATTTTACTGAATCTCGAGAACATGGTTTCAACATTTTCATCTTCGGCCATTTTGAACAACTCATATTCACTTACAAGCGAACTGATCCAAGCTTCCTTTACTTTAGTAGTAGTTCCTTCATAAGTCACTTCTAGTTTGTCCCGCATTTCTTTCGCAATTTCACATGTTGATATTTTGTCATATTCTTCTCCACTCACTGCACAATATAACAAACGTATAGCTCTAGCATTATTTTGAATTACCTCTTGTTGTTCCTTAGTGATATCAAATGATAATGATTCAGGATCAAATGATTTTTCAGTGCCATCTTTTACATTCAATCCAGGAATAGGCTTCGGGCCCTTCTTGATTACTATCCATGCTTGATGATCATTTGAAGAGACAAAGATTCTGAATCTGTCTTTCCGGTGAGAGTAATGTTGTCCAATAAAGTATGGTGGTCGGTGTGAAGAATGTCCGTCTTGAAGTAACGCGCCAGGAATTTGATACTGTGCCATTTGATCTTTGCTCACGTGTGGTTAAACACTGAAGTAGTGAGACCTGCTCTTATACCAATTGAAAGTCAAGAGGGGGGGTGAATTAAAATTCCCTTTAGTCGATTTCCTACTCTGGTCAGTCGACTCACCTACACGTTAGTAAAACAGATAAACAGTAATAATAACTTGCAGTAAGTAAATAACACAGAGTGTTTTTATACTGGTTCGGATCACCGATGTGGTGCCTAGTCAAGTCCCCTTGGGTTACAAGGGTTTCCTTAAGAGCATCTTGAGAACTTGGGTGTTACAGAATGTTTCAATTAAGAGTCCCGTCTGATATGCAAATCAGATCTGTCACGCCCCGAGACTACACCCTGGGCGGGACCGGTACCCGGAGACCATTTCTGGCCCAAAGCGAACCCTTGGCCTGGCTTTCTTAAATCAACGGAAACCTAACCCAACAGAATAACTCAATGCAATGCAATATTACAAAACAACTTAACTTATAAAATATGGCCATAAAGGCAACTCGATTCTCAAAATAGAATATTTACATATATACATAGATGAGGGACTCAAGACTAACTGACTGACTGTCTATGAAGCCTCTAAATACTTAGATGGATGTTGGGACAGACCCCGCAACATCCTAATAAACAAAAACTAAGAACACAAAATAATTGAGCTCTCCGGAATGCAAGGAGGCTCACCACTGACTCTGGAGTGCTCAGCTGGATCAACGACGTGCAGGATACTGATCCGCGGTACCTGTATCTGCATTATAAGACGATGCAGGCCAACTGGCATCAGTACATGGAATGTACGAGTATGCGAGCTGGAAAACTAAGCAACATAGGCTAAAAGGAAATTTGGAAGAAACTGCAAAGTTTACCTTGCTCAACTCAACTCAACCTGACTGACTTCTTTCAATATAAGGCAATTTAAAACAAGTGCGATATAAAGAAAGACTGTTTAAAACATGCTATAAACTCTATGTGTATACAAAGATACAATAAGCCTGAGATGTATATAGAAATACAAATGAACTGATGTATATA
>NW_006239652.1:147501-149646 GCF_000226075.1 Solanum tuberosum | reverse complement strand
TGAACTCGCGTCCCCAAATCGGTGCTCGATACTACTCCCAAAATACTTTTAGCTCATAAGTGTTTTAAACACATCTTTCTTTAGTTTGAGATAATTGCTCAAAATCTAGCCCAAAGGTTCACTTGGAATCGATGTCCCTTTTTCTTGAAAACTAGCCTAAAGGCTCTTTTGGAATCATATTCCCTTTCTTACTCAAATGTAAAAACATTTAGAAACTTCTTTGGGAAATACATAGTTCCCTAATAAGTTTGGAGAAATGGACTCGACTTTATGCTCTTGACTTAACTTGAAACTCGATACTCTTTACTCTACTTGAAACTTGAGCCTTAAAATTGAAGTTAAAACGTTCAATAAAGACTCTTGAACAACTTTACAACTTGCTTGACTTTCTTAACTTCTAAGCTTAACTCTTAACTTCTAACTTTACTTGACTTCTAACTAACTCTCCTTGAATTGAAATTTTGGATTCAAGGTGTTTGATCACATGTTACGGATAAGTTCTTGACTTTTAGAAGTACCTTGGAGTGTTGGAAACAACTAGGAAACATAGGTATAATACCTAGGAACATGTATGAAAAAGTGGGGAATGAAGGTAACGGGAAGGATTGGCGTCCTTGGCGCTCTAAGAGGCGCGGGGAGCCAGCCCTCAACTTCAAAGGGGACTGCTGGGCACTCTGCCAGGCACCAGCCCTCAACTTCAAAAGGGACTGCTGGGCACTCTGCACTCTCTGCCAGGCGCCAGCCCTCAACTTCAAAGGGGACTGCTGGGCAGCCCCCCGCCCCCCGGCAGGCGCCAGCCCTCAACTTCAAAGGGGACTGCTAGGCACTCTGCACTCTGCCAGGCTTTTCCCCAGAAAAAAAACCCAACTTTTCTCCCTCTTTTCTTCAACTCTAAACCACCCTTACTTCAAAGGTTCTTTTCCCAAACACTTGGGGTCATAAACCCCTCAACATATTGTGGATTCCACTAAAAAAAAACACAACCAAATCTGTCCCAAATCAGCCAGAACTTCAGCAACAGAACCAACAACTTCAACAACCAAAATAAATATTTTCTTGGAATTAAAAACGAGTTGGTGTGTGGGGGTATGAACCAACCAACACTAAGGATCATCAATCTCTCAACATACAATAAATTACAACTCAAATACACAGCCCAATCCTGTCCCACAACCAACAATAACTTCAACAACACAACTAACAACATCAACAACAACTAACAACTAACAACTTCAACAACTTCAACAACAAATCCAATCTCTTCTCAAATCATAAAAACGAGCTTGGTATGTGGGGGGGGGAAGGATAAACCCACACTAAAGACTCACATACCTTGATAGGGATCACCCCCGACGAAAATCCACAACAATATAATCCCAAAAGAAATGGCTAGGGAAAAGACCAAATGCCCTTAAAATTTTGGACGGATTCCCTGCCAACTGCCCAACTTTCAACGGGCATAACTCGCTCATACGAACTCGGAATTGAGCAAACTCAGTGGCGTTGGAAAGATCATTCCACAAGCTTCACAACCATAACTGGAACTACTCCTAACTCATCCTGAGCTAGGAGTTACGACTGCTCAAAATTGGCCAAAAACTCACTGATTTCCACACAGCCAAATTTTCCATATTTTAAACTTAGCCAAATTTCCAGATTCTGGACTTAGCCAAATTTCCAGATTCTGAACTTTTTCCAAAAGTGACTACTTCCAATTTCAAGCTTCTTCATATTCATTTTAAATTGTCAGATGTTACAAGATCTCCCCCTTGGGAACATTCGTCCTCGAATGAGGTTACTCTTACAAGGCTAAAGGTGCAACATCAATTCAGACACCCAACAAGAAATCATGCAACAACAACATCAACAACAACATGCCCACTATAATTTAAAGAGCATTAAGAAGGAAATTAATACCTTGATCTGCAGATTCAAAGAGATATGGATATCTCTTCTTCATGTCCTCTTCGGCTTCCCAAGTGGCTTCCTCAACAAATTGGTTCCTCCAAAGGACCTTGACTGAGGCTACCTCTTTCGTTCTCAACTTACGAACTTGGCGATCTAGAATCTGAACAGGAATCTCCTCATAAGATAAGCTATCCTTGATCCTAATACTTTCAGTTGGCAGGATCAATGAAGGATCGC
>NW_006239652.1:141454-142798 GCF_000226075.1 Solanum tuberosum | reverse complement strand
ACAAAACTAAGAGAACAAAATAACTGAGTCCTCCGAAATGCAAAGAGGCTTACCACTGACTCTGGAGTGCTCAGCTGGATCAACGACGTGCAGGATGCTGATCCGGGGTACCTGTATCTGCATCATAATAAGATGCAGGCCAACTGGCATCAGTACATGGAATGTACGAGTATGCGAGCTGGAAAACTAAGCAACATAGGCTAGAAGGAAATTTGGAAGGAACTAAAAATTTTACATTGCTCAACTCAACTCAACCTGACTGACTTCTTTCAATATAAGGCAATTTAAAATAAGTGTGATATAAAGAAAGACTGTTTAAAACATGCTATAAACTCTGTGTGTATACAAGGATACAATAAGCCTGAGATGTATATAGAAATACAATTGAACTGATGTATATAAAATACAAGAATTTATGTGTATAAAAATACAATAACTGCTGTGGGAGTTTCTCTAACCGACAACCATCACATGAGAGTTATAGTGATGATAGAGCAACCGACCTCACGCTGCCAGAGCATCTTATACCCGGCCAAAGGTATAAGACCTGAACTGCCTAATGGATCCACTAGTCTAATCTAGAAAAGGATTAATACTAAAAAGTATGATCCTTTTCTACCCATGGTGGCTAACATGGTTCTATGGGGTTGTGGGTTCTTTGAACGCTCCCCAATTCGGTGCTCGATACTACTCCCAAAAATGTACTGGCTCTTATGTTTTAAAAATATTTCTTCCTGCTGATATGAGATAATTACTCAAAAACTATCCCGAAGGCTCTTTTGGAAATCTCAGTTTCCAACCTTGTTTAAATGTAAAAACATTTCTTTAAAACTTCTTTGGGAATACATAGTTCCCTAATAACTTTGAGAAATGAACTCAACTTAAATTCTTTACTCAACTTGAAATTTGAGACTCTTTACTTAGCTTGAAACTCTAAGCTCTTTGCTTGACTTGACACTTGAGTCTAAAAATGAAGTTAAAACGTTCAATAAAGACTCTTGAACAACTTTACAACTTGCTTGACTTGCTTAACTTCTAAGCTTAACTCTTAACTTCTAACTTCACTTGACTTCTAACTAACTCACCTTGAATTGAAATTTTGGATTCAAGGTGTTTGATCACATGTTACGGATGAGTTCTTGACTTTTAGAAGTACCTTGGAGTGTTGGAAACAACTAGGAAACATAGGTATAATACCTAGGAACATGTATGAAAAAGTGGGGAATGAAGGTAACGGGAAGGATTGACGTCCTTGGCGCTCTAAGAGGCGCGGGGAGCCAGCCTCCAACTTCAAACGGGACTGCTGGGCACTCTGCCAGGCACCAGCCCTCAACTTCAAAAGGG
>NW_006239652.1:126904-140870 GCF_000226075.1 Solanum tuberosum | reverse complement strand
GCTAGGGAAAAGACCAAAATGCCCTTAAAATTTCGGACGGATTCCCTGCCAACTGCCCAACTTTCAACGGGCATAACTCGCTCATACGAACTCGGAATTGAGCAAACTCAGTGGCGTTGGAAAGATCATTCCACAAGCTTCACAACCATAACTGGAACTACTCCTAACTCATCCTGAGCTAGGAGTTACGACTGCTCAAAATTGGCCAAAAACTCACTGATTTCCACACAGCCAAATTTTCCATATTTTAAACTTAGCCAAATTTCCAGATTCTGGACTTAGCCAAATTTCCAGATTCTGAACTTTTTCCAAAAGTGACTACTTCCAATTTCAAGCTTCTTCATATTCATTTTAAATTGTCGGATGTTACAAGATCTTCTTCTTCGACACAACCTCTACCTGTATAACCTACACTCAGATCTTTTTTTCTCTTTTCTTTTCAATTGTTCACTCAAGGGTGTACAAAGTTTTATGAAAGATGAAAGAAGATTACAATATAAGTTCAGGTGAAGTGCCTACTTCACAACTGAGGCTTAGGCGAGGATTATATAGTATTTGAGGACTGCTCTTGTTAAGGAATAACCCAAGGGATTTTTATCTCAATTAAGGATAATTGAGATATTCCTTGATTGAGGCGATTTGCTGATCCATGTCCATATCAGATATGTGCATGGTAAATCGCTTATTATCCTTCTCGATTTTGCTAGAGTGATTTGATCAGCAGATCTTGAGTCCTTGGCGTGATTTGTTGCTCCATCTTGCTCAACTTAGCTGGCTTGATTTCTTTCCTTGTTTGATCAGTATATCTTGGATCTTTGACTTAAATTGCATCTATTCCTTATATGGATAGTTTGATTTCGTATGTCAATCAAGGGGAGCTGTATGCTGGATTTGGCCCATCTGTATGTTGATTCTAACTTCCTAGATAGATGTTGTCCTTTCTATTAAGTCAGTCAAATATTCTTTTTCATCTTGGTGTAATCAAATATTCTTTTCTATCTTGGTGTTGTCTGCATAATATTATTTTCCATTTTGGTGTTGTCTGCATAGATACTTCCTTTTTTATTTCAATGCCTGCGAGGATTGTGAGTATAATGTTCTCTAATATTTTACTCGGCCCAATAATTCCATATAAATCAGTCTCATTCACAATTCCTAACACATAAGCCCGCACAAAGTCGACTTGATTCACAACAAGTTCCTCCACGTTCTCTTTATATAACCAGTTAGAGCCATAAATCCGAAATCCATTCCTGGATCCCATACACAAAGATCCATTGCACTTATGGGAACGGTTACAATAAGCTTAATGAAATTGCCAGTAGGAATAAATGGAAATTGACTCAAAACATGCTGATCATTGAATCCCCTAATAGATTTCCCATTTTCAGTGGCAATAAACAATCCAACAAAATGCAACACACTAGTTGATATGGCACTCACGTTCTCCAAAAAATATTCATCAAGAAATAAATCTGCCTACCCACCGTAAATGTCCCTAAATCAGTTTTCCATTTAGGAGGGCCACTACCAAGAGAATTAGTAACTAACTACATACCTTGTTGCCATATCTTGTTCGAGATGTTCATTCGATATCATATCTTCTTGACCAACAAGAGGAATTAAGAGTGATACCCAAGTCGCAATTGGATATACTATTTCTGTAATTCGAATATGCGTATTAGACAACACATGTGCTTGCTTAGTAAAAGGAGCTAGAGTACCAGATGCATCCCTTTGAGGAGATTTGTCAAACAAAGCAGCATTATCTAGTGATTTTTTCTCCTCCACACTATTCGATTCTTTCGTATCAGTTAACACCGAAGTAGGGAACTTGGTTTGCATACTAATATCTTTGCAGAATCTATAGTTAAGTTCAGGAATGCTAGAGCTCACAGTTGTATGTGAATTTTCATCGAACACCTGACCTTCGGTAATAGAAGAACATTACCGTACCAAATCTGATTCTACTGATTTTGCATTCCCAATTTGAGGAGTTCCCAGGCCTTCAAGAGTTGAGATCTCAGCATCACTTCCTGTAAGCAATGCCAAGGAATCCACATTGGTATACTTCTCAGGCAATTCTCGAGCATATGGTCTGCTTCTGTGTTTCCACTTGTGAAGGCATCTTCCAAGTCAGATGAGTATGTGACAGGGCATAAATCTACAACTGCAGAGGGAGAGTTCGTCGGAGGAACAAATCTAGTATAGCGAATATAGTCAATATAGACTCAAAAAGTATCTGCCATACTCACCGAAGTTGTGCGTTGTGGAAATCGCATAAGCAATTTTTCCTTAAAATGCTTCCAATCGAAGAATTGCTTGTTACGATGCAACCACGTAAAACAAGTAAGAGCTCACCATCAAGGTAGAAATAAGGAAGAGGTAGCCAGTCCTTCTGGGAGAAGCCAAGGCAGGTGAAATACTGCTCGTCCCAAAGAATCCAACCCTCTGGATCGTTCCACCACTAAATCGATCCAATACCACCATTGCCATGTGGAGTAAGAATAATGAAAGCACCAATGTAACAAACACAAATGGTTGTAGTGATTTTCTCAACTCAACAACCAAACAATAGAGAGAACAAACTAACAAGCTTTGATTCATACTAAAACGAGCAATTACATTATGAAGAACTCGAACAATAACAGTAACTATAAAGAAGAAGGGATGAGGGAACTAAGAGAGAATTGGGGATGAGAAGCACGGTCTTTGCCTAAGCATAATCATAATTTGCATAAACCTATTTTCCTCTCACTAGTCTTTATTTTTCAACCCAGATCCCACACATAGCCACTTAATTCGGTGTTGGCCCCTTTGCCAATACTGGTCTAGGCACAATCATAATAGAGGTCTACCTTCTTTCCTTTTTATCCTATTTAAAAAAGAATGTCTCATTTCTTTTTTTTTGGCAATACTTTAATTTCAGTTTTTCACATAACATATTTAAGTCCACATATTAAATAATATTTTGATATATTTGACATAACTTTAATTTACTATAATAAAATTGAAATTTTTTCTTTATTTTCTTAAACTTCGTATAAGTCAAACTTTATCATTCTTGTCTAAACGAAGAGAGTACTACTAATACATTTTCCAAAATATGAAATTTAATGGATTCAAATTAAAAGGCAATATAATAATATTATTTCTGTTATTAATTGTTAGCTATATGTCAAACAAAAGGAGTAATTGGATAAAAGCATACTAATCTCAAGTCTCAACTAACACTATATGCAAAGACTAATCTCAGCTATCTATATGCAAAGAATGAATTGAATTTTGGCAGAATCTGTTGTTCTTCCTCTACCCTGCGCGCCAAACATCCCCAAAAAGCCTTTAGAAAATATATGCGCCAACAATAAATTTGGATAAAAGAAGAAAAAAGGGACAATCTTGAAAGCAATCTAAGCTAAAATCTCTCCTATTTACTCTCCCCATTTTCTCTCTATGTCCATTGTCAGGCAGTAGCAGTGGATGTGTTATTGGGTCCAAGTTTGAGTTTGGGAAAAATGGTTTTACATTTACAAGAACAAAACATAGAGCCCCAAAATCCAATCTTGAATTTTGATGCCCTTCTATGTGAGGATGATCGATTAGATGAGGGAGATTTGGGAGAAGGATACCATTCAGATGAAAGAAATCAGAATGGGGTCATCGAGAATGTGAAAAAGATTTCACCTTTAATAGAATGTGACTTGTTTTTGGAAGATGGTGAGGTTGAAACTCTGTTATCAAATGAAAAAGTGAATCTTTTTTATTGTACTAGTTTAGTTTCAGATGGGGTTTTGTTGGGGGTAAGAAAAAAGTCCTTGGAATGGATGTTGACTGTCATTGACCACTATGGTTTCAATGCTTTGACTGTTGTGTTAGCTGTCAACTATTTTGATAGATTTATATCTGGATTTCTTTTTCAGAAGGTTAAGCCATGGATGAGTCAGCTTGTGGCTGTTGCTTGTCTTTCCATTGCTGCTAAAGTAGAGGAGATTCAAGTGCCCCTTTTGTTAGACCTTCAAGTATGTAGCTATGTTTTGTTGATTAAGATAGAGTAAGTGATAAAAAGCATATCTAAAGTATCCTGATTTGATCTTCATACCTGAACTATAGGCTTGTGAGGTTCCTATATATTATCACCAACTACTGATTAAAACACATCTCAACTATCACTTGTCCTCTTTTTTTCTACCTGAATGTAGGTAAAGGGAACAATTGATAGTTGAAGAGTGTTTTGATATATAGTTGGTGATAGTTCAGGCAGGAAATTCACACATTAGACATGTTTTGACCCTTCACTTATTAAGATATTGTAGTGTTGGTGTTTGTATAAATATCTTAACTGTTATGTCTGTTCGTCATTTCTCGAGTATTGAACACTGGATTTGAATGAAGTAGAATGGGCATTGAGAATTGATATAATTGATCATACATAGCTTAGGATTGAGATATGATAACAATAGTTATAGTTGTATTAATAATGGATGTATTTTGTTGATTAGGTATCAAATCCAAAGTATGTGTTTGAGGCAAAGACTATTCAGAAAATAGAACTTCTGGTGTTGTCCACCCTCAAATGGAAAATGAATCCAGTGACACCACTTTCATTTATAGACCATATCATCAGGAGATTTGGATTGATGACCAACCTACATTCGGAGTTCCAGAGGAAATGTGGAAACATCATTCTTGGTATTATCACTGGTGAGATATCTATCTGAAAAGTTTGTATGAGACTTTTGGATAAATATATCCCTTCCATTATTCTTTGACACAAATTTGTCTTTAGTTTTGACGGAGGACCAAAATCAATCCTAACGGAACCATATGAACACCCCTAACAAGAAGTCTATTTATAAATAACTATATTTGATAGTACATGAGTTGTGAGTATATTTGATGTTCTTTCGTAACATAAAACGTAATTTAGCTAGAAAATAGAAAAATCCATTTATATATTTACTATATATATAAATTCTGTTTGAATATAAATTATATAAATACCCAATTTAAATTTCCAACTCCAATTTTAAATTATTCTCCCAACCCATATTATGACAAACTCCGAGAGGACCACAAGAGTAGTAGAACGGGTAGTATTGCTTGATCTTTATTGGGAAAATAGACTATTGTTTTGAGGTATTAAAAATGAAGAAGCCTTTTTAATAAATTATGTCGCACAATATTTTTATGCGAGTGGAATTCATAATGGAAGTAGAGGTGGACCCAAAATTTTCGTTAAAGAGGTTAAAAATATAAATCAAAAAAGGGAAAATTGTATATAATAACAAACTATTAATTCAAATTAAATACTATAACCACAGTTTGATTTAATTGTAACCCATAGCAAACTGTTGCCATTCACCTCTCTCCCTGAAATTCTCGCTCGCCATTCTCCCTCTCTCGCTCGCCAGTATCTCCCTCGCCTCTCTCACTTTATACAAATACAAATGTATAAATTTTGTTTTTGTTTGTATAAAGTGAGAGAAATTGTATATACACATGCATTACATATATCTTCGTCCTATACACTTATAATTATACAATACAAATCTTCCCCTTCCCAGTTCTCTTTTGCCTTTCTCTCTTTCTCGCTTTATACAAACACAAATTATACAAAATACAATGTATAATTTGTGTTTGTATAAAGTAAGAGAGAGATTTGATATATAAACGTTTTATTTCGATTCAATTGTATACAAATTCAGATTTTATGCATATATACAATCACATAAAATTGAATTGAGAAGGTGCCAGTGATTTATACAAATGCGAGGCTGCCAATGATTTTATACAAATCTGACAGCGATTTATACAATCTGATGCTCCATAGCAAACATAAGCTATAGCATACAAATATGATTTTTATGTTTGCTAAATATGAAAGTTGCTCATTAAAAAAACACAAAAAAATCAAGAAAATTCAACATCTACTATATTCTAGATATTCATAAGCTATAAGTAATATTTGACAAAGGGGGTTTGATGAACCCTTAGTACCCATGTAGCTCCGCCTCTGGGAGCTGCATAAATTGGTGCAGTGTGAATCTTAATGCGTCAATTTTTAATTTCTACTAAAACAACTTCAGTGACACACAAAACAAAGAGGCATAGTAATAGTGCTAATTAATTAACCAAAAATAGAACTCAATATTAAAGAGTGCAAACCTTTCTGACTTTAAGTACACCCATAAGTTGCTTAAGGTAATACACTGCATTGCAGGGCTTAATCTCATATTGATTACATAAAACATTGTTGTAGTTGCAATTATATATGGTGAATAATACAGAATTCTCCTGATGATATATATGGTCTATGAATGAAAGTGGTGTCACTGGATTCATTTTCCATTTGAGGGTGGACAACACCAAAATTTCTATTGTCTGAATAATCTTTGCCTTAAACACATACTTTGGATTTGATACCTAATCAACAATATATAACCATCATAAAAACTAGCTATTATCATCGATCAACTATTTATTAAAACACACTTCAATTATATCAATTGTTCAATTTTCATTATGTATATTAAAGCAACACAATATGATACATTATAAAATAATTTGTAATAACCATCCAATCAGAGTTTAATGGATTGATTTCACACGTGATTACATAATTTTATTTTATTTTTACTAGATTATTTCTTGCAGCATAAAAATCATTCAGTTTTAATACATATATCATTGAAATTTACTTAACTGGATTTTGTAAATTGTAGTAACATAAATCATTGAACTTTACTAAGGAACCAGAAGTTTTAAATAATTGAGATTGCTCAGGTTGAATAATTTATCAAATGCTTGAGCAAATTTGGAGGATAACTTATTCACATTTTCTATAATTTGAAGTTCAAAATTTATTTGACCATTCACAAAAGTGGTTAGTAATAGTAAATTAGTAAATCATCATAAATGATTTTTTTTTCGTCCCTTTTGCGCTAGGTAACAAAGAGTAGAAAATGTTAAAATAATTATTTTTGTAATAAAAAAATCATTAGACTTTGCTAATTATAAGTATCATATAATATAATAAAAGGTCCATTTCATTTTAAGCTAGATAATAAAGAGTTTGATTTTGCCTCATTCTTGGTCCAAGTCTAACATATGCATTTAATTAAAGATGTATAATACAACAGATGTACAATTTTGCCTTGTTCCGTGAATAAATTAGTGCATTAATTAAGAAGCTCACATATATGGGAGAAAATACAGGAGAATTCATGATTTATTTCTTATGAATTTAAAATTATATATGGATTGATATATACTACTCTGTTATGATTTTAATAGATTTTTACATATAAATAAACGATCAAGGAAAAAAATAAGATTTTTACCTGGTCACACAAGTAGGGTTAGACAAAAAAAAAAAATGTAACGAAAGGCAAAATTGAACAATTTCGAGTATTGTATAGATAAATTTAAACTTTTTCTCTTTTTCCTATTTAAGTAACTCATTGTTAATTAGGGAGGATATAATCATTTATTATGAGTTACATTACTAACCACTCTTGTGGAGTATCAGTCATGTTCAATATTATTGATCTGAAACCTAACAGATACCAACAAAACTCAATTAGAGAGTCAAGATAGATGCCAAAAAAAAAATAAAGCTACAAAGATTAAATCACAATTATTCAGGAAATCTTTTGCCTCTGTAGATAGTTTGGGATTCTCAAAATTTGATTCCGAATTGGATGATTCCCATAGGGGTTTCCCAGTGATCATCTCGTAAACAGTGCATCCAAGTGACCAAATATCAACTCTGGGCAGTACTCCTTCTCAATTAGAGCTTCAGGTGCCATGTACCTTTTAGTTCCTTTGTGCCCCACGTTCTCTTTCCAGTTCTGCTCCAAAGTTATGGAAAGTCCGAAATCAGCTATCTTTGCCACCTCAGCCATACCATCATCACCATCAGTAGTAAGAAGAATGTTTTGGGGTTTTATGTCGCAATGAATAATCCCTTTTTTGTGAATCAAACTGAGCCCTAAAACAACATTTTTGGTGCACTTTTGGACTTGAAACTCAGGCAATCCTCATTCATAAATACGATCAGCTAGGCTTCCAGCTGAGGCAAATTCAAGCAGCAAATTGTAAAGATATAAGTCATCTTCATAGGTGACATTATGTAACATGTCGCAATTTGAAATAAATAGGAAGAAGCCAATAATTGGAAATAGTCATTTTTGGAAAGAAGGAAAAATCTGGAAATTTATTTTAGGAAATAGTGAGTTTTTGGTCAACTTCAAACGGACATAACTCCTAGCTCAGGATGAGTTAAGTTTACTTCCAGGTATAGTTGGAAAGCTCTTGGTACTATTTTACCAACGCCGCCAAGTTTGCGCAAATCCGAGTTCGTATGAGTGAGATACACCCATTGGAAGTTGGGCTGTTCAAATAAGGAAATGTCCAATCCGGATTTTTGAAGGGTATTTCAGTCTTTTCCTTATCCAATTAATTAAATTCGTTTTAGTGAATTAATTAAGGGTCTAAACTGAACTTGGTCAGTTTTATGATTTTGGAAAAGAGTTAGGGTTTTAGAGAAGAGGAAAGAAGAGGAGAAAAGAGAAGGAGAAGCAAGGAAATCATCAAGTTCGTCGAGTTCAGCTTGTGGATTTCGTCGGGGGTGATCCCTACAAGGTATGTGAGATCACATAGCGTTGGGTTAGTTCACCCAAGCGCCAAGAATGTTTAATTCAGTGTATTTTCGTCCTAAAAAGATTGAGAATTTGATGTTCTTGATAGTTGTTCTTGAATTGATTTCGTTCTTGAATATGAGTTGGAATTAAGGAGTTTCTTGATGTTAAAGAGTTGTTTCCTTGAGTTGTTTGGGTTAGATTTTGTGTATATGATTTGGGTACATGAATCTAAACTGAAAAAAGAATCGGATTAAAACGATTTAGGATCAGAAAACGAGATCAAAAGTTCGTCAGAATTTTGCCTGAAGGGAGGCTGGCGCGACGCGCCCTTGTAGCTCCTGAGGGGCTGGCGCGGCGCGCCAACAGTGTGCCAGATTTGAGCCCCAGTAAGTTGGGGCTGGCGCGGCGCGCCCAGGATTCACCCAAATCATCGTTTTTCACTAGTTTTCATCGTTTAGCCTATTTAAGTCCTTCTAAAGTGTATTAACACTTTCCATTGATTCTAACTACTCTAAATGACTTCTAAACATCTAGAAATCATCCAGAAACATGAATCATAACCTTGAATCCATAAATTCAAATTCAAGGAAAGTCAAGAGCCAAGTCTAGGAAGTTCTTAGAGTCTTTTCAAGAAGTCTTTTGCAAATGCTTTTTAACTTGTTTTAAGACTTGAAGTTCAAGTTGAGTAAAGGGTAAAGATTAAAACTTGAAGTTCATTTCTTCAAAAGTATATGGGGACTATGTATTCCCAAAGAGTTTAAAATGTTTTCACATTTAAACAAGAAAGGAAACCTCGATTTCCAAAGAGCCTTCGGGCTAGTTTTCAGAAAAGAGTAAATGCTTCAATTTCATAATTAAGCAAGAGGGGAAACTTTGATTTCCAAGATAGTCTTTGAGCTAAGTTTTTGAGCAATTATCTCAAATCACAGAAAGAACTATGTTTTTAAACATAAAGAGCTAGTATCATATTTTGGGAGTAGTATTGAGCACCTATATGGGGGAGCGTTCAGAGAACCCACAGCGCCCCATAAACCATGTAGCCATCATAGATAGAAAAGGGTCATACTTTTTAGATGAATCATTTAATGATTTTTAGCATAGACTAGTGGATCCACTTAGTGAGTTAGGTCATATACCCCCGACAAGGTATAGGGATGGGTCCTTGGCAGCGTGAGGTAAAGTGTTGTATCATCACTATAGCTCTTAAGTGATGGTTGTCGGTTAGAGAAACTCCCACAGTAGTATTTTGTATTTTTATATACATCAGTTTATTTGTATTTTTACATACATCTCAGAGTTATATGTATCTTTGCATACACACAGAGTTGACATCATGTTTTAAACAATTTTTCTTTATATTTCACTTGTTTTTAAACTGCTTTATATTGAAATGAGTTCAGTTATGTTGAGTTGCGTTGAGCCAGGTAAGTTCTTCAATTCCTTTCAGATTCTTTTCAAGCTTAAGTTGTGTTTAGCATTCCAACTTGCATACTCGTACATTCAATGTACTGATGCCAGTTGGCCTGCATCGCCTTATGATGCAGACGCAGGTAACTAGGATCAGCATCCAGCGCATCGTTGATCCAGTTGAGCTTCAGAGTTGTTGGTGAGCCTCCTTGCATTCTGGAGGATCCCCCTTTTATTACTTTATCATTTCAGTTCATTAGAATGTCGTGGTCCTGTCCCTACATCCATCTCAATTGTTTTAGAGGCTTCATAGATAGTCAGTAAGATGTTAGTTCATTCGTCATCATTTTGTTATTGGCTTATGTTCAGATTTGAGTTGCCATTTTGGCCAAGTTAAATGTTTATTTTTAAAACATTATGAGTTTAGTTTGATACATGTTGAGTTATCTTGTATTTGGATTCTCTTTCTTATGTCTAAGTCTTCCGCTGAATAAGTAAGTCAGGCCAATGGTTCGCTTGGGGCCAGCAATGGTTCTGGAGTGTCAGTCTCATCTAGGGTGTAGGCTCGGGACATGACACATTAAATCCAAAACAATGAATAATTTGAGGACAATCCTCAAACATTCTTAAGAACTCCCTTTCATTTCGAAGAGACTGAGAGTGGTTTAACATACAAAATTTAACTGAAATGAGAGATGGTATCATAGGAGAAGGGGTATCAGTAGAAGCCAATGATACAAAACCATAGCTTCCTTTCCCCAATGTTCTACCTCTCTGCCACTTAAATTTTGCTTGTTTTTCCTCCATTACAATTATTTCAGTGTTTTCTTTTTTTTCTTGAATGTGAGCTCTTTTCTTAGTGTATGTATAGGAGTCGTGATAAATGAGCAGATGAGATCATAATTAAAATGGGTTGAATTTTAGTCCGTAAAAATAAATTTGGATAAACTCCTTTCAACCAATTCTTTGACCCATTTTTACCCTTCTTTGTTCTTTTATGGACTTTTATTTAGTTTTTCCATTTTTCATTTTTCTATTTTCCTATTTTAGTTCTTCTTATCTATTTCTCTTTTTTTTTATGTCTTTAAAATGGAGTATTTAAAAACTATATTTATTGTCCATATTCTTATAAGTTAACAGTAGATTTGATATTCATATTTTGATCTAACTCATTAAAATATAAATAAAATGTACTGATTTTATGTAGCTGTTTTGTTTCCTAATTTTTCTGTTTTTCCCTTTCACAGTGCTAGTAGAAGAAATTTTATTAAATTTTTTCATATTTACTTCTTTTATTATATGAAAATTTAAAGTTGTATAAAACTAATAAGATATTTACCATAAAATAACAAGCACTTATATAAGTTGTGATTTATTAAAAGGACTAACTTGAATTCAAAGTCCTTCACTTGATTAATGAATCAAGAGAAGAACTATCACTATATAATTTCAAATACCAAGACAATTCTCATTTTACAATTCTAAAATGAACTTATCTTTTGAAATTTTATTTATTGGATAAATATAATAAATTTAAAATGAATTGAATGCTAATTCAGTAAAAATGAATTTGGTCAAATATATGGAATAAAATTATTTAACTCATTTTTACTCCTTTTTCATTCGTGGAAAATTTTATTAAGTTCTTAGCTTCTTCATTTACTTTTTCTTTTTTTATTTTACTTCTTCTTATCTATTTCTTTCTTCATGTCTTTAAAGTATATATAAAGTGTATTTATTAATTATGATATTATAAATGTATAATTACATTTCCGCACTTAAATCGTCAAATAAACCTGTCAAACAAAATTAAAAGAAAAATAACATTGTTTTCATGAAACTCTATAAATAAATAAAATGATATCATATAAACTTACTAAAGATAGATTCATCACCATTTATAAGATTCAATTTCAGACTTAGCTTGTCTAGGGGGTTATAAGTTTGAGCTAAGAAAATAGTTTCTTGTAGAAATGCAGGGTAAGGTAGTATACAATAGATTCTTGTGGTCAGATTTTACAAAAAAATAATTAAAAATTTGCAGGATAAGGTGGTGTACAATAAACCTCGTTGCAATTTTTTTGAAAAATGACTTCTTCCGATCGATTTATATTTCTTTATTTTTTCATTAAAAAATTGGAAGAAAAATAATGGAAAAAGAAAATGAAAAAAAGGCTAAAAAACAGTAAATAAAACTAATCTGAAAGCATAAGAAGACACAAACATGATTTTATTAGGAACAGATATGATAATACAAATTTCCAGAAAATGACTCAATATATTTAACCTTCAATTAATTAAAATATGTATTTTTGGTTCCTTCTTATAGAAATATATCAAGTTTGAATTGGCTTACCATGGTCAAATATGGATACTTGTTGTAACATCCGGCAATGTGAAATGACTACGAAGAGGCTTAAAAATTTGAAATTTTCATTTTTTGGAAAGAATTTTGAAAATCTGGAAATTTGGCTAAGTATGGAAAAAAGATGAGTTTTTGGCCAACTTTGAACAACCATAAATTCTATCTCAGGATGAGTTAGGTGTAGTTCCAGTTATGGTTGCAAAGTTCGTAGAATGATCTTTCCAACGCCACTGAGTTTGCTCGATTCCGAGTTCATATGAGCGAGTTATGCACTTTGAAAGTTGGGCAGTTATCAGGGAATCCGTCCGGAAATTTTAAGGGCATTTTGGTCTTTTCCCTAGCTATTTCTTTTGGGGTTATATTGTTGTGTTAGGCTGATTTTTGGATCATTTTGTCCCATTTTAAAGACTGAGAGCTAGGGCTTGAGAGTGAAGAGGAGAAGAAGAGGAGAAAGAGAAGATCAAGCAAGGATTTTCGTCAAGCATCGTCGTGGATATCGTCGGGGGTGATCCCTACTAGGTATGTCAGTTCATAGTGTTGGGTTGATCCTTTCCCCCACACTACCAAGCTCCTTTTATTATTGAGAAAGATTGATTGTGTTTTTGAAGTTGTTGGGTTGTGTTGTTGATGTTGTTGATTGTGTTGTTGAAGTTTCTTGATGATTTGGGACATGATTTGGTTGTATTTTTGAGTTGAATCTCTTGTATGTTGAGGGATTTTATGATCCTTAGTGGTTGGGTTTCAAACCTTTGAAGTTAGGGTGGCTTAGAGTTGGAGAAGAGAAGGAGAAAAGTCGAAGTTGTCGGGGAAAAGGGGTGGCGCGTCGCGCCTTGCAAAGCGCCCCAAGAAGTGCTTTGAACTTCACCCCTTGGGGCGCTGCGCCCTGCAGAGCGCCTCAGCTGGCCCTCTGAACTTTGAGGTCTGGCGCTCCGCGCCTTGCAGAGCGCCAAGGACGCCAAGTTCTCCCTTTCATTCCCCACTCTTTCATGCATGTTCCTTGGTGTTGTACCTATGTTTCATAGTTGTTTCCGACACTCCAAAGTACGTCTAAACGTTAAGAACTCATTCATAACATGTGATCAAACACCTTGAATTCATAATTCAATTCAAGGAGAGCTAGTTTCCAAGTCAAGTGAAGTTAGAAGTCAAGTGAAATCAAGAGTTAAGCTTAGAAGTTAAGCAAGTCTTTAAAGCTTTTCAAGAGTCGTTATTGAACGTTTTAACTTCATTTCAAGTTTCAAGTCAAGTAAAGAGTTTAGAGTTTCAAGTTAAGTAAAGAGTTTCAAGTCAAGAAAAGGGTATAGAGTTTCAAGCCAAGTGAAGAGTCTCAAGTTTCAAGTTAAGTCAAGAGCATAAATTCGAGTCGATTTCTCCAAAGTTATTAGGGAACTATGTACTTCCAAATGAATTTTCTAAATGTTTTTTTTTACATTTAAGTAAGAAAGAAACCATGTTTTCTAAAAGAGCCTTTGGGGTAAGTTTTGAGTAAGTATCTCAATCAAAGAAAGATGTGTTAAAGACACTTATGAGCCAAAGTATTTTCGGGAGTAGC
>NW_006239652.1:124108-126030 GCF_000226075.1 Solanum tuberosum | reverse complement strand
AAGATTTCTCACTTCTTTCACACTCATCTCGTGCGTTAGAGTTTATCTCTAAAGAGTTTCTTTCTAATCCGTGCTTGCGCGTGTTTTCAGATAGTCATGCCTCCACGAAGAGTAGGCAGAGGGCGTCTTCCTAGACGCTATGTTGATGAGGAAGAGTTACCTCATGCACCTGGAGTGCAGCATCAAGGGGAAGTTTCAAATGCCGAGTTCAGAGAGGCAATTAGAATTCTGAGTCAAGTTGTGACTAATCAGATTGGTCAGCAAAGGGGAGCTAGACATGAGGGAGCTGACACGTCAAGGATTCGTGAGTTCTTGGGGATGAATCCTCCGAGTTTCATGGGTTCGAGCACTATTGAGGATCCAGAGAACTTCATTGAGGAGTTGAAGAAGAGTTTTGATGTGATGCATGTGGCAGATATTGAGCGGGTTGAACTAGTTGCGTATCAATTGAAAGATGTTGCTAGAATTTGGTTCGATCAGTGGAAAGGGGGCAGAGTTGAGAATGCACCACCTGCGAGTTGGGTCTGTTTTGAGGAAGCTTTCTTGGGGAATTTCTTTCCTCGAGAATTGAGAGAGGCCAAGGTACATGAGTTCCTTACACTTAAGCAGAAGTCTTTGAGTGTTCACGAGTATAGTCTGAAGTTCGCACAACTATCCCGCTATGCTCCGGAGATGGTGGCGTACATGAGAAATAGAATGAGCTTATTTGTTGCTGGGTTGTCTCGATTGTCAAGTAAAGAAGGTAGGGCTGCAATGTTTATCGGGGACATGGACATATCAAGGTTGATGGTCTATGTACAGCAGGTTGAGGAAGAGAAGCTGAGGGACAGAGAAGAGTTCAGAAATAAGAAAGCTAAGACCGGTAACGAGTCCGGGCAGCAGAAAGAAAATTCAAACCGTTCATCCTTTCAGCAGAGGCAAAAGGGACCTGCTCCATCATCTTCTAGAGCACCTACACCCAGATACAGAGGTGAATTTAATGGCCAGAATTCGAGGGATTTCAAGGCTAGACCAGCACAGTCCTTAGGTAGTGTGGCACAAGGAAGTAGTTTATTTCCTACATGTGCTAGGTGTGGTAGAACCCACCCGGGCAAATGTCGTGATGGCCAGACAGGTTGTTTTAAGTGTGGGCAAGAGGGTCACTTCATGAAGGAGTGCCCTAAGAATAAGCAAAGTAGTGGAAATTTGGGTAATAGGACCCAATCTTCATCAGTTGCTCCCCCAGATAGGACGGCACCTAGAGGAGCTACTTCTAGTACCGGTGGAGGAGCAAATCGCCTTTATGCTATCACCAGTCTCCATGAGCAAGAGAACTCTCCAAATGTTGTCACTGGTATGATCAAAGTCTTTGCTTTTGATGTGTATGCTTTGTTAGATCCAGGAGCAAGTTTATCTTTTCTAACTAAGGAAGTTGCAAATAAGTTTGATGTTCTTCCTGAAAGACTTTGTGAACCCTTTTGTGTCTCTACACCTGTTGGGGAATCTATTCTAGCTGAAAGAGTTTATCGTAATTGTCCTGTTTCAATCAATCACAAGAGCACCATGGTTGATTTGATTGAGTTAGACATGGTAGATTTCGACGTCATTCTAGGTATGGATTGGCTTCATGCCTGTTATGCATCATTAGACTGTAGAACTCGAGTGGTCAAGTTTCAGTTTCCGAATGAGCCAGTCTTAGAGTGGAGTAGTAGTTCAGCAGTGCCTAAGGGTCGTTTTATTTCGTCCCTTAAGGCGAGAAAGTTAGTTTCCAAGGGGTATGTCTATCACTTAGTCTGAGTTAATGACTCTAGTGTTGAGATACCTCATTTTCAGTCAGTTCCTATAGTAAGAGAGTTTCCAGAAGTTTTTCCTGATAATCTACCCGGAATTCCTCCTGAGAGAGAAATAGATTTCGGCATAGATCTCATTCCAGATACTCGTCC
>NW_006239652.1:105750-123910 GCF_000226075.1 Solanum tuberosum | reverse complement strand
TTGGTCATGTCCTTTGGTTTGACCAATGCACCGGCAGCTTTCATGGACTTGATGAACATAGTCTTCAAACCTTATTTAGATATGTTTGTTATTGTCTTTATTGATGACATACTAATCTATTCAAGGAATGAAGAAGATCATGCTAGTCATCTCAGGATAGTTCTTCAGACTTTGAAAGATAAGGAGTTGTATGCCAAGTTCTCTAAATGTCAGTTTTGGCTTAAGTCGGTGGCATTCCTAGGCCACATTGTGGTCGGTGATGGAATTAAAGTTGATACTCGCAAAATTGAGGCAGTGCAGAATTGGCCTAGACCCACATCTCCAACTGATATTAGGAGTTTCTGGGGTTTAGCTAGTTATTATAGAAGGTTTGTAGAGGGGTTCTCATCTATTGCATCTCCTTTGACTAAGTTTACTCAGAAGACAGTGAAATTTCAATGGTCTGAAGCCTGTGAGAAAAGCTTTCAGGAATTGAAAAAGAGGTTGATTACAGCTCCAGTTTTGACATTACCAGAAGGTACTCAAGGTTTTATGGTGTATTATGATGCATCTAGAGTTGGTTTGGGTTGCGTCTTAATGCAGAATGGCAAGGTTATAGCTTATGCCTCCAGACAGTTGAAGGTTCATGAGAAGAACTACCCAACCCATGACTTAGAGTTGACTGTTATAGTGTTCGCTTTGAAGATATGGCGTCATTACTTATATGGTGTGCATGTTGATATATTTACTGATCACAAGAGTCATCAATATGTACTTACTCAAAAGGAGCTTAATCTCAGACAGAGGAGGTGGTTAGAACTACTAAAGGATTATGACCTGAGTATTCTTTATCACCCAGGTAAGGCTAATGTTGTTGTTGATTCTTTAAGCAGGTTTTCTATTGGAAGCACCGCCCAAATTGAAGAAGGAAGGAGAGAGTTAGCAAAAGATGTGCACAGACTGGCATGCCTGGGAGTCAGACTTACAGATTCTGCAGAAGGAGGAATAGCGGTGGCAAATGGGGACGAGTCATCACTAGTGTCAGAAGTGAAAGAGAAACAAGATCAAGATCCCATTTTGCTTGAGCTGAAGGCAAATGTTCAAAAGCAAAGAGTATTAGCTTTTGAAAAAGGGGGAGATGGTGTTTTGAGGTATCAAGGTAGATTTTGCGTACCTATGGTAGATGGACTCCAAGAAAGGATTATGAAAGAAGCTCATAGCTCTAGATATTCCATTCATCCGGGTTCCACGAAGATGTATCGTGACTTGAGAGGATTTTATTGGTGGGATGGCATGAAGAAAGGCATTGCAGAGTTTGTTGCTAAGTGTCCAAATTGCCAACAAGTGAAAGTTGAACACCAAAGGCCCGGTGGTTTGGCTCAGAGGATAGAACTTCTGGAATGGAAGTGGGAGACGATCAATATGGATTTCATCACAGGGTTGCCAAGGTCTCGCAGACAACATGATTCTATTTGGGTGATTGTCGACAGGATGACAAAGTTAGCTCATTGCCAAGGTCTCGCAGACTACCCTTTCAGCAGAATATTATGCCAAATTGTATATTCAAGAGATAGTAAGACTTCATGGAGTGCCAATCTCTATTATTTCAGATAGAGGTGCACAGTTTACTGCACAGTTCTGGAAATCTTTTCAGAAAGGCTTGGGTTCAAAGGTGAATTTAAGTACTGCATTTCATCCTCAGACTGATGGGCAAGCAGAGCGACACTATTCAGACCTTAGAGGATATGTTGAGGACTTGTGTAATCAATTTCAAAGGGAGTTGGGATGACCACCTACCTCTCATTGAGTTTGCCTACAACAACAGTTATCACTCTAGCATCCAGATGGCTCCATACGAAGCTCTATATGGGAGAAGATGTAGATCTCCTAATTGGGTGGTTTGAAGTCGGTGAAGCAGGGTTGATAGGACCAAATTTAGTTCACCAAGCTATAGAGAAGGTGAAACTGATTCAAGAGAGATTGAAAACGACACAGAGTCGCCAGAAATCCTACAATGATATTAGGAGAAAGGTGTTAGAGTTCGAAGTAGATGACTGGGTATATTTGAAAGTGTCACCCATGAAGGGGGTTATGAGGTTTGGCAAGAAGGGGAAACTTAGTCCCTGGTATATTGGACCTTACCGCATAGCCAAGAGAATTGGCAATGTTGCTTATGAGTTGGAATTACCACAGGAACTAGCGGCGGTTCATCCGGTATTTCATATCTCTATGTTGAAGAAGTGCATAGGCGATCCTTCATTGATCCTATCGACTGAAAGTGTTAGGATCAAGGATAGCTTATCTTATGAAGATATTCCTGTTCAGATTCTAGACCGTCAAGTTCTTAAGTTGAGAACGAAAGAAGTAGCATCAGTCAAGATCCTTTAGAGAAACCAATTTGTTGAAGAAGCTACTTGGGAAGCCGAAGAGGACATGAAGAAGAGATATCCACATCTTTTTGAATCCGGAGGAAATGCAGATTAAGGTACTAATTTCCTTTTCAGTGCTCTTTTAATTATAATGAGCATGTTGTTGTTATGGTTATGTTTGCATGGTTGCTTGTTGGGTGTTCGGGTGATGTTATACCCTTAACCTCTTAAGAGTAACCTCATTCGAGGATGAATGTTCCCAAGGAGGAGATATTGTAACATCCAGCAATGTGAAATGACTACGAAGAGGCTTAAAAAATTGAAATTTTCATTTTTTGGAAAGAAATTTGAACATCTGGAAATTTGGCTAAGTATGGAAAAAAGATGAGTTTTTGGCCAACTTTGAACAGCCGTAAATTCTAGCTCAGGATGATTTAGGTGTAGTTCCAGTTATGGTCGCAAAGTTCTTAGAATGATCTTTCCAACGCAACCGAGTTTTCTAGATTCCGAGTACGTATGAGCGAGTTATGCCCTTTGAAAGTTGGCAGTTGGCAGGGAATCCGTCCGGAAATTTTAAGGGCATTTTGGTCTTTTCCCTAGCTATTTCTTTTGGGGTTATATTGTTGTGTTAGGCTGATTTTTGGATCATTTTGTCCCATTTTAAAGACTTAGAGCTAGGGCTTCAGAGTGAAGAGGAGAAGAAGAGGAGAAAGAGAAGATCAAGCAAGGATTTTCGTCAAGGATCGTCGTGGATATCGTCGGGGGTGATCCCTACTAGGTATGTCAGTTCATAGTGTTGGGTTGATACTTTCCCCCACACACCAAGATCCTTTAATTATTGAGAAAAGATTGATTGTGATGTTGAAGTTGTTGGGTTGTGTTGTTGATGTTGTTGATTGTGTTTGTTGAAGTTTCTTGTTGATTTGGGAGATGATTTGGTTGTGTTTTTGAGTTGAATCTCATATATGTTGAGGGATTTTATGATCCTTAGTAGTTGGGTTTGAAACCTTTGAAATTAGGGTGGCTTAGAGTTGGAGAAGAGAAAGAGAAAAGTCGAAGTTGTCGGGGAAAAGGGGTGGCGCGTCGCGCCTTGCAGAGCGCCCCAAGAAGTGATCTGAACTTCACCCCTTGGGGTGCCGCGCCCTGCAGAGCGCCTCAGCTGGCCCTCTGAACTTTGAGGGCTGGCGCTCCGCGCCTTGCAGAGCACCAAGGATGCCAAGTTCTCCCTTTCATTCCCCACTCTTTCATGCATGTTCCTTGGTGTTGTACCTATGTTTCATAGTTGTTTCCGACACTCCAAAGTACGTCTAAACGTTAAGAACTTATTTTCCAACACTCCAAGGTACTTCTAAACGTCAAGAACTCATCCAAAAACGTGTGATCATACACCTTGAATACATAATTCAATTCAAGGCGAGTTAGAATCGAGTTAAAGAGAAGTTAGAAGTCAAGTGAAGTTAGAGCCAAGCTTAGAAATTAAGCAAGTCAAAGCAAGTTTTTAAAGCTTTTCAAGAGTCGTTATTGAACGTCTTAACGTCGTTTCAAGTCTCAAGTCGAGTTAAGAGTATCAAGTCTTAAGTTAAGTTAAGAGTTTCAAGTCAAGTCAAAAGTAAAGAGTTCAAGTAAAGTAATGAGTAATGAGTCGAGTCCATTTCTCCAAAGTTATTAGGGAACTATGTCCTTCCCAAGGAAGTTTCTAAATGTTTTTGCATTTAAGTAAGAAAGGAACCATGTTTTCCAAAAGAGCCTTTGAGGTAAGTTTTGAGTAATTTTCTCAATCAAAGAAAGATGTGTTAAAGACACTTATGAGCCAAAAGTATTTTCGGGAGTAGCATTGAGCATCGAATTGGGGACACGAGTTCATATTAACTCAACTCTCCATAAGAACCATGCGCCAACATGGGACTTGACGTATCATTCTTTTTAGATGATCACGTAAGATTAGGCTAGTGGATCCACTAAGCAAAAGTAAGGTCCTATATCACGGCAAGGTATAGGATGGTCCTTGGGGCAACGTGAGGTAAAACATTGTATCATCACTAGGGCTCATAGTGGTGGTTGTCGGTTAAAGAACCTCCCACAAAAGCTATATTACTTTTATATAAGTAAAGTTGAGTTTGTTATTGTTTTATCCTTAACGAGCTAAGCCGTTTACACTGTTTTACAAGTTATTTATATATTGCATATGTCTTATTGCTTTATTTTGAGTTCGGTTATTCATGAGTCGAACCAATCCAAGGTAAGTGTTCTTTTGTACCCCTTTCAAGCTTAAGTTGGGGTTTAGCTTTCCAGCTCGCATACTCGTACATTTCATGTACTGATGCTAGTTGGCCTTCATCTTATTATGATGCAGACACAGGTACCCAGGATCAGCATCCGGCACGTCGTTGATCGAGTTGAGCACTCCAGAGTCAGTGGTGAGCCTCCTTGCTTTCCGGAGTACTCGGATATTTTTTGTACTTAGTTTTGTTCTATTAGGATGTTGCGGGGTCTGTCCCAACATCCATCTCAGTATTTTAGAGGCTTCATAGACAGTCAGTCAGTTAGTTTTGAGTCTCTCATCTATGTATATATATGTAAATACTCTATTTTGAGACTCGAGTTACCTTTTGGCATGTTATGCATCAGTTAAGTTGTTTTGTAACCTTGCATGGTATTGAGTTATTCTGTTAAGTTAGGTTTCCGTTGAGTTAAGAAAGCCATGCCAAGGGTTCGGTTGGGGCCATAAATGGTCTCCGGGTGCCGGTCCCTCCCAGGGTGTAGGCTCGGGACGTGACACTTGTATTTTACCCATGTGTCGATACTCTTATAAGTTAACAATAGATTTGAAATCCATACATATGCAACCGAAATACAAGTGATCCAACTCATCGAAATATGAATAAAATGGATTGATTTTATAAATATGGACTAAAATTGTCAGCACTAGTGTAGTTGTAACACCTTGTAAATTATATGCTAAAGATCTGAATCATTCGTCATGAGTGTATTAACTTGAGTCAGGTTATATCCTACTTATACATGTGTTAAGGTTCATTCCTATGTGTGAGAAGTGTATCAAATGTGGTTTAGAGTCATAAGGGATCGTTTTCACAAAATTAAGTTCAAATCTTTCCTACTGACTAAGTTTTCGCATGAGTTCATATAAGGGTCAACTTTAACTGACCATATATTTTATAATATGAAGAGTTAGATGATTCATAACCTATCAAATTAAGGTCGATAAGTCTTCTTTCCAACTTCACCGATCGTTTGTCAATGAGAGTCCGAAGTACTAAGACATTCTGACTTATTTATCAGCGATGCTCGAACCTGGTGGAAGTCCGCGACCCGGTCCGTGACAGAGAGGAAGCAAACCTCATTGCCTATTTAAATGAAATTTCATCTTCCAACTCCGGTTTTTATTTGTTTGAGGGTATGCTTGTCCTGAATTTTTTTGGAGGGAGTTATCTACATGACTTTAAACGTGTAAAAAATCAATTTTTCATAATTACATCCTCTCATTCACTCATAAATTCCTACGCTCAAGAACTTCAAAAAACTTCAAGGCCAGAGTTCATCTTCCAAAGTTCTTCATCAAGTTTCATCATTAAAGTATGTAAGACTATCTCCACCTTGTTCTTCCCCACAAACTACATTTTCATGATTCAAAAGAATCCTTCGTGAATGAATTAGGGTTAGAGTGAAACTCCATATTCTTGAATTGCTCTTGATTCCTCATGAACTTCCAAGAACTCTCCATGAAAGTATTTCAATTTCTTGATAATTCTTTGATTACCCATGAGTTCTTACAAGATTTACTCTATGAAAGTATTTTAATTTCTTGATAATTCTTTTACACATGTGTTTTCTAAGATTTTCTACATGAAATTATGAATGATTACTAAAAGAAGAAATTCTTATCTTGAGAACTACTTTAATGATTTTTCTTTTATAACTTCTGGATAACTCTTTGGCGATTTCTTAATATTTCTTGGAATTCTTATATTATGAACCTTAGAACTATGAGTTATGAAAGTCCTCAAATTTAAGACCTTATGATGCTATCTTATGATTCTTTATACCACTTTATTATTATGATATGATATATGTCTCTCATGAATGCAAAATTATGATACATGAACTATAACCTCATGACGTGATGATATGAATGAAATTTATGAGCTATGGTTCTTAAATGTTATGGATATAAGTCTTTGGGCTAATCCATGATCACATGAGCTTAAAAGAGCTAAGTAGTCAATTGAAAAGGCATAGTTCTAAATGATGAACTCTAAAACTACGTTTGTCGACATAGGTTAAGGATCGTATTGTTGGTTCATGTGACTCCTTTTATGCTCATGGTAAGGAATAGTTATGAATTAATATGATATGTACGTGTATGTCTCATACTCGGAAAGGTATGAGATGTCTTAGTTGATCGGGTTGAGATCAAACTCCATGCGCTCACATGATGGTTTATATCGGTTACACTATTAACCTCTCATAATAAACTAAAATATGATAAAAGAGGTATCCCTAAGGCAGTCTGAACGACCTCAAATCTTAACCTTCATAGGTCACGATTATGATTATGCTAGCTGCTTATACTGATCTTGATATGTATGTTATGTTTCATTCCACAATTACATACACTACAATTTCATATGTACTTACATTCCTTCCGCCGGATGTGCTGCATCTTTTACTGATGCAGACTTAGGTACACTGACAAAATGGTTAAAAGATGAATTTGATATATCAAAAAGAAATATCTACGTTTTTTTTTTATAATTTTGAGTTATTTTCATTCAAAGCATATCCAATTGACTTGATATAAAGAAAAATTGTTGGAAGAATGTGTAGAAAAAGCGCTACAGTCCGAGTGAGATCCTACTTGGCGCAAATTCAAATTAATTAAACTTTAATGCGGATATTAAACAATGGGTGAAGAAACAAAAAAATATTAATTGGAGGAACGTATGTATGTATCATCTTTCATTTTGCACAATATATAGTACATCTTGCAAGGTGATAGTGGATGAGCTTAAAATATTCCAATAGAACTGTAAGCGTCTAAAGTTTCGTCCCTGAAAAACAGCAAACAGGAAAGGAAAATAGCAAGCAAACAACAGTATTTGTATTTGAATTTATGAGAAGGTTACATTCTTTATAAAATATTTAATCAAAGATAGTAATCCCCTAATTCTTCTCTTCACAGATGTTCTTGATTTGATAAAATACTTGCGGCTCAACACTTGGAGCGAAGACTTCTTTGTATGCGGAAGACTTGCGGATCACCACTGAACAGCAAGGATTCTCTATGTATTTCTCTGTATGTATGTATGCATATATCCTCTTTTGGTCTTGTGAAGACCTCTTTATATAGGCTTGAGCTAGGGCTTTAGGGGTATTTTGATCCGAGCAACTTTGACCCCTGGGCTTGAAGAACATGAGTTGGGCTCATCTTGTCAACTTAATGGACTGACCCAAATGTAATTTGGACTTGATTTAAGTTATATAATTTTGACTTAAATATTAATCCGACTTTATTAACCAGTAATTTGACTTGGTAAACGTATCATGAATTTAAGATTTAATCCAAATTTAGTATGGATTTATCAATAAAATTTCACTTTCTACAAATGCCCCCTGCTTCAAGGCTTGTTGCGGTGTCCAACTTGTCAAACCTATAAAAACAAGGCTTGAAGTACTCATGAAATATACATATATATTTTATTTGGAGTCTTTCAAAACTTTCCATATTTGATTCCAATGGAATTTTTCATAACTTGATTCCACTGGAATTTTCCATAACTTGATTCCTATAGAAACTTACCATAATTTGGTTCCTAGGAAAATTTACCATAATTTTGTTTCAAATATGGTTTTTCCATAATTTGTAGGAACACAATTTATGTACTTTTGATTTCTATAAATACACATGCTCTAACAATGGTTGATTGTCAACTTGATGCATATCAAACTCAATTTTCGTCACTATTTTTCAGTACAACAGACCTGCGCTAGAAAATTCATAACCTGTTGTAGAAACGTCGAAATCATGATTCGTTTGATGTTCCAGAAACTAGACTCAGAGGACTACGACATATACGAAATTAAAAATCACAACCCTTCTGAATTGATGGGAATTAATTTTTGAAGTTTGCTATCAAATCTGTCTTTTTTTTTAATAGCTCTATGCAGTCTCGCCAAAACGTCTCTATCTTGGTGTAGAACATTCTAAATGACAAACGACTTGATTCTATAGAAACTAGACATCAAAGAATACAACATATCCAACAATCAAGGTAAAACTCTTCATGGATTGACGAGAATTAATTTTTGAAGTTGGTCTTCAATTCTGTCATTATTGTTTTGCAGATTTGTGGAGTCTCACCAAAACGTTTGTATTTTGGCGTAGGAAAGCTCGAATGGAGAGCGACTTGATTCTATATAAAATAGACTCTTAATTCCTCATGAGTTTAGTTCTCTGCATCTTCGCCGAAGAGCCGCATATTGATTTCCGTATTGATTGAGAATTTTGTCATCATCTAATGGAGAAAGAACAAAAATCTCTTAAGTCAACATATATGACCACATTCATCATGACGATCGCGAGAGCATATGCCACAATTTTCCCCATGCCAATTTGAAGCTTCGTGCAATTGGCACCGTGAGACACATCACTTTTCCTCTCTTTTTTGTAGGTTTACGATGGATCAAAAACAGCCTGAATATTATACCATAAAAAATGACGGATAATCCATAATTGATGAGGAACCACTTGATGCATCTTTGTTTGTAGTTGATTTTGACGACGAATCATACTTAGTGTAAGATTTTAGCGATTGTGGCTTTGGTGGAGATGAACCACACTTCGTGCATCTTCTTTTGTAACTGCGGCTTTGACAACGAACCACACTTGGTGCATTTTATTTTGCATTTGCGGCCACACATGATGCATCTACTTTTGTACTTTCTACTTTGATGATGAACCACACTTGGTGCCTCTTCTTTTGCAATTGCGGCTTTAGCGACGAACCACTCTTAGTACATCTTCTTCTACAATTGCGGCTTTGATGACGAATCATACGTGGATCATCTTTTTTTAGAGTTGTGGCTTTGATGACAAACCACACAAGAAATATCCTTCATTTTTTTTTGCAGTTGCGGCCTCAACGACGAACCACACTTGATATCTCTTCTTTTGTAGTTTCAACTTTGATGATGAACCAGACTTGGTGCCTCTTCTTTTCCAATTGCGACTTTAGCGATGAACCAGACTTAGTACATCTTCTTCTACAATTGTGGAGTGGAGCATCTTCTTTTAGAGTTGTGGCCTTGATGAAGAACAACACATGAAATATCTTTTATTTTATTTTTTTCAAATTGCGGCTTCGACGACGAACCACACTTGATATCTCTTCTTTTGTAGGTTCAACTTTGATGACGAACCACACTTGGTGCCTCTTCTTTTGCAATTGCGGCTTTAGCGATGAACCACACTTAGTACATCTTCTTCTACAATTGTGGCGCGGAGCATCTTCTTTTAGAGTTGTGGCTTTGATGAAGAATCACACATGAAATATCCTTCTTCTTTTTTGCAGTTGCGGCTTCGACGACGAACCACACTTGATATCTCTTCTTTGGAGGATCTTGTCGAGAATTTCTTCAAGTCGTACGTAGAGTATGATACTTTAAGATCATCAAAGATGACTAAAGAATCACATGAAAAGGCCCTCTCTGATGCGCAACACCGTCTCGATGGTGCAAAGCTGACACATGAAAAGTTGGATGGATCCATGGAGAAACTTCAAGCAACTCTAGCAAATGTGGAGAAACACTTAAAAGCCTTGACTTCCAAGAAAAAGAAGGTCACCGCACTCATTAACAAGTATCAAGAGAAGCAAGCTGGAAGGGGTAGTTGAGAAAAGTCACCAGCTTCAAGCTTTTTCCGTAGTTAGATTTTTTTTTATCTATTTATTTATTTGCTTAGGATTTTCTAATTCGCTCTTTATGGTGTAATGATTCTTTTTCTTTTTTTTTGAAGCAATAAAATAGTGACTTATATTTCAATAAGAAACTCCTCATCTTGAACTTTGAATTTTGATTGTTTCTTTCCACGAACCCCATTTTTTTATTGGAAAAAGGACTCCATAAGCTAGCAATTATATGAGGATTGCAACAAAACGTTAACTTTTCAGCTTTCTTCAGCTTTGCACACCTGTGGAAGAAAAATTATAACATGAAGTAGGAACGCCGGAATAATGAGCTTCTTTTTTTGTTGGAAAGATAACTTAGAGATCTTCAATCTATATAAAAATCACGTCCATGGAATTTACAGATTAGTACAGATTTGTGTTCGAAGTTGGCTCAAAATCTGTGTGCTTGAATCTTCAGCTTTCTTCAGCTTTGCGCACATGTGGAAGAAAATTCATAACGTGGAGTAGGAACATCGAAATAATCAGCTTCTTTTTTGGTTGAAAATATAACTTCGAGATCTTCAATCTATATAAAAATCCCGTCCATGGGATTTACAGATTAGTACAGATTTGTGTTCGAAGTTGGCTCAAAATCTGTGTGCTTGAATCTTCAGCTTTCTTCAGCTTTGCGCACATGTGGAAGAAAATTCATAACGTGGAGTAGTAGTATCGGAATAATGAGCTTCTTCTTTCTTTGGAAAGATAACTTCGAGATCTTCAATCTATATAAAAATCACGTCCATGGGATTTACGGATTAGTAATGATTTGTGTTTGAAGTTGGCTCAAAATCTGCGTGCTTGAATCTTTATTTGAAAGAATTAGCATGATATTCACATGGCGATGTTTTTTATTTTTTATTTTATTTTTTTTATTCTTATGACTGAACCTAAAGTAATAATACTCTAAGTTGCCTACGTACCTCAGTGAAGAGGATCAAGTCATTACGTAGTTCAGAGAGTGAGCTTTTAATTTATTTTTATTTTTTTGTGTCCTAACTTTTGCCTAGGCCGCCTCTTTCGAGATTTTCACCCAAGCGGACTTTTTTTTTTTGGGAGCCGTACACAGTTTATACTCTTGCGGGTCAGGAGTATGACGTCGCTTCAAGGATAGTACTTCTTATAGAGTTTTCCATTGATGACATGAGTTCGCAAGCCATCTACATCTTCTTGAAGTTCACTTTCATCTTGTACAGTGACATGATATGAAGAGCCAACACTTTCTTCATCTTCAACACGTTGCTTGGTGTAGACCACAACATGCGACTTTGCCTTTAGTACTTCTCCACATGAGACCACAATGTTCGTCTGTCGCTGCATTCTAGAAGGGATCAAACTTTGGAAGTCTTTAGGAGCATTTTGAGATTTGGGTAAAGCAGATACTTCCATACTCTTGTTGTTTCTCCAAACCTTGGTTTTCTTCCTCAATGAACCTAACCTCTCAAATACAAAAATCCTTTTCGTTGAGATTCCAAGTCGATTGAAGATAGAAGACATTTTGTTAGAAGTAGCAGACTCATCTTCCACAGTGATGTAGTTGTTGCTTGCCCTTTTTATGGAAATACGGATAGGTGGAGGTTGTTTGTATCCCAAACCTTCACATTGTTGCCTTGCTGCAGGTTCTAATGGAAGCTTTCCCAATTTTGATGGTTCAGTGGGATTGTATCCAGCTTTTACCAATAGTCTGTAAGCATTAGGATCATAACCTTCATCCGTTCGCCTCGTTGGGAGTGCTTCATTTTGCGATGATTTGAGAGCCACAAATTTTCCAAGTGATTTTGGGGATAACTTCATATCATCAATCTGCTTAGTCAGCCCTCCTAGTGCATTTTCTTTTAATTTGAGAGAGTGTTCATCATCCTTCTTGGCCTTTGGAACATAACAAAGAATGGGTCTCCCTTTTTTACTTGAGAAGACATTATTCATGTTGGGTTTCTTATTCAAAATGCCAAGTTTTGGATCTTCTTTGTTGAAGGCTTGTCTTATCAACACCTACCTTAGACTTCTTGTTCAGGAGCTCGTCATCTTTGATGAAATTTTTGTGGCATATTTCTTCAAGTAAAACTTTGCATCAACAAAGTATGCTTCGACTTCAGTGAAGGGATTATTGTCTGCAATAATCTTTTTAGAGACTCCATCTTCATAATACTTCAAACATTGGTGGTAGATAGATGGGATTACTTTGTTCTCATGTACCCACGGCCTACTAAGCAAGATGTTATATGAAGTCTTTGAGTCAATTACATGTAACCATACGCTTGATTGCAACTCTTCAATGGTGAGGTCTATTTTGATGGCCCCAATGGCCCTTTGTCCTCCTTGGTTGAATCCTTGGATCATCAAACGACTTTCAATAAGATCCATTGTTGAGATCCCAAATTCTTTCATGGTGCGAATTGGAAGGATATTAATTCCAGATCCGCCATCGACTAGGATTCTATTCACCTTTTTCTCACATGCAAAACCAACCATGAATAAAGGGCGATTATGAAGTGTGTCACCTAGTAAAACATCATCATCGGAGAATGTGATTTTAGCCATGCACACATCCTCGACTTCAGGAGATGACTTTGAATCATCTTTTAGTGATGGACATGATGAAGTTGCATCTTTCGCTTCATTCTCATCAACGTTACAACATAGAGCTGTTGTGCCATCGCATGTGAACTTGGTGTAAAACCAACTTGGCAAATATTCTCCTAATGTAATTGGTTGACGCAACTCTTGGTAGTGGTGCACCTTTATTTCCTCCTTCTTTGAGTGCATAATCAATTTTTTTGTTTTGGGTCTCCTTACCATCTTTTCCCTAACGTGTCTCTTTGTTGACTCTTTATGCGAACTTGCCTTTTGACGAGTCACGAGAGTCCAGCCCCAATCATCAAAATGATCTACTTGGTCTTCATCTTCTTTTGTTGATCCTTCTCCTACGGAGACCACCTCACATAGTGTAAAAAATGGCAATAACTCATTTACATCAATGGGTTCGAAGTCTCCAAACTTAATCATTTTTATCTGATTAATGTTTGGGATGACTTGTTGCCCATTTCCTTCAACAAAATTGCAGGTCATGACCGGATTGGGTAAGTCAAAAGCAATACTGACTTGATTGGAACTCAACTTCTCATCTTCAAGTTCAATATTCCCTTCGCGAGCTAAGTCCATGATTTTATCCTTGAAAATGAAGCATTTCTCGATAGGGTAGCCAACCAATCGGTGGTATTTGCAGTATTTTGGATCTTCATTTGGTCGTTTCATCTCTGGTAACTCAAAGAGTTTCATCTCAAGGAGTTCATCAAAGATTACGGAGACATCTGAGTCAAGAAATGGGTAGTCTTTTTGTTGCATTTCCTTCAAGGTCAGCTTTTGATTTGTCCTTCCTTCAGAAGAAGTCGCTTTTGCACTCTGCATATTGCGTACCTTTGTGGTAAATTTCGCCTGAGAAGCATTGACGTTCATGGATTCTTTGTTTCCAGCCTTGGACAGATATCCCACTTTCCTGAATTCTTGCTTTTCTTTGCCTTTACATAGTTCGTGGATAGGCGGCATTTCAGTACCAATCGACGACATGCTTAACTCCATATTATGAGTGCGAGTGGCCAATTCTTCAAAAGTTTTAGGCTTTATGCCTTGAAAAATATAGCGGAGACCCCAATACATACCTTGAATGCACATCTCTATGCCCAAAGCTTCACTAAGTCTATCTTTACAGTTTAGATTTGCATGCCTCCATCGGTTGATGAAGTCAAAGATCGGCTCTTCATTTCGCTGACGTGTATTTGTAAGTTCCACCATGCTTACAATACGTCTTGTGCTATAGAAGTGGTTGAGAAATTCTTGCACCATTTGTTCCCAACTATCAATGGAACCAGACTGAAGGTCCGTGTACCAATCGAAAGCATTGCCCTTAAGGGAGCGGACAAATTTTTTGACAAGGTAATCACCGTATGTTCCAGAATTGTTGCATGTTTCAATAAAGTGTGCCACATGCTGCTTTGGGCTTCCCTTACCATCGAATTGCTGTAATTTTGGAGGTTGATAACCGGCAGGAATTTTCAAGTTGTCAATCCTTGCAGTGTATGGCCTTGCATATGTCAAGGAGGATTTTGTAGCAACCTCGTACTTGTCTTTAATGGTCCCCATGATGAACTCCTTGATTTGGTTGATCGGGGTCGTTCCTTCAGAGGAAACTTGGATCTCTTTAGTATGTTCCACTTGCTTTGAGGGGTGATTGACCATCTCTTGTTCTTGTGGACGTTTTCCAGGTGCATGACTTGATTCTTCATCCATCATGGCTTCCACCCTATCAGTTATCTTAACAATTTGAGCATCTTGATCTTGAACATACTTCGTCAACCCTTCAATAGCTCTTGTCAAGTTCACAAGTTGTTCTACTACGGATGAAGTGTTAGTCATCATCGCATGCATTACCATAGTAGGTGATGGAGAATAGCATTGATTTTCCCGAACATGTGATGCAAACATGTTTTGTGGGGTAGATCCCGTGCTCAAGACATCATCGTCGACTAAAGTGGAGGGTTTTTTGTATGTAGATAGGCTCAATTGGGCAAGAACCCTCTCGACCATTTCGGCGATGTCTTCTTTTGCGGCTTTCGCAGGAGACTTCACACATTTTAGGGACAAAACCAAAGGCAATAGCAAATTCACACGGCACTCGTGAGCCTTGTTTCCCATCAATTTAGCTTGGCTCCTTGTGATAAGTCTCATGTTTCCCGCAGTAACATCAAAGATGTTTTCCACAACGATGCAGAATTTGGATCCATCAGTTTTTGCAGAAGCAGATGCGAATCCAAATGCAGATGCAAATGCAAATTTCGATGCATATGCAAATAGGGATGTAGATCCAGATTTGGATGTGGATGTAGATTTCGAGTTGATCTTCTTGGAAGCCATCTCAGTGTTCTTGAACTTTGATTTTCAAAGAGAAAAGATGAGAGGTAAAGATTGTCCCACTGGGCGTGCTAATTTGTAAGCGTCTAAAGTTTCGTCTCTGAAATACAGCAAACAGGAAAGGAAAGTAGCAAGCAAACAATAGTATTTGTATTTGAATTTATGCGAAGGTTACGATCATTATAAAATCTTTAATAAAAGATAGTAATCCCCTAATTCTTCTCTTCACAAATGTTCTTGATTTGATGAAATACTTGCGGCTCAACACTTGGAGCGAAGACTTCTTTGTATGCGGGAGACTTGCGAATCACCACTCAAGAGCAATGATTCTCTATGTATTTCTCTGTATGTATGTATGTATGTATGTATGTATGCATATCTCCTCTTTTGATCTTATGAAGACCTCTTTATATAGGCTTGAGCTAGGGCTTTAGGGGTATTTTGGTTCCAGCAATTTTGACCCTTGGGATTGAAGAACATGAGTTGGGCTCATCTTGTCAACTTAATGGACTGACCCAAATGTAATTTAGACTTGATTTAAGTCATATAATTTTGATTTAAATATTAATTCGACTTTATTAACTAATAATTTGACTTGGTCAAAGTATCATGAATTTAAGATTTAATCCAAATTTAGTATGGATTTATCAATAAAATTTCACTGTCTACAAGAACAAATCAATTGTTACAGTTGTATGAAAAAATACTAGTAATATTCCAAAGGGAAATATTTACTAGGGTTTCTCAAGTAAATGTATCATTGACCAAATTCTTATTTAATTAAATGGCTGAATGTATATGTAATGTATCAATATTATATAAATAGTGTAAGATTGTATATATGTATGATGTATAGCTATACATTAGATATGTATAAATAATCACAAACACAGTTACATAATATTTATCCATTACAACACATCTTCCTTACGAGTTGATATTTTTTCAATACCGACTAGCTTAAATCTCCTCTAAAAAGTCCTAAATTATACATATGAAAAAATCTCAATGTTTCAATTCTTTTAGTATATTATATTTTCACTAGAAATGATCAATTTAAATTTGCGGTAGATCAAATTTTAAATTTTGAGATTCAAAAGCTTTTAATGAAAGATTTCAATGGAAATCTGATTCATGTCTCCACTAAACAATCCAAAATTTAGTTATTATTAGCTACTCTCAATATTTCTATTCTCTAGATATATTATTCACTCAAAATAATGTATAGTTGCGATGATGTCGAATTTTATTTATTTAAACTTACCCAATTGCTCGAAGAAGATCTGAGTAGACATAGACATAGTCAATAAATGATCAAATGGTCATTCTATTGTTTTAGTTTCCCGGTTACTTTTATCGGAAATGTAGTCAAACAAAGCGATTTTAATAACTATCAGAAATGACTCGTCTTCTAGTAGATAATAAGAAACAATGAGTTTAGAACTTTCCTTGTTACTTTAAACTATATCATTATCATAATAATTTAAGACATAATAGGTAGAATTTAAAAAGTAAATTAATTAAACTTCAAAAAAGGAAAAATAATAAATTTTGGTCAATGTAATATTTAGCTTTCCATATTCCTACCACAACTTTGGAAAGTAATTAAAATCTAATACACTATAAAATACCAAGCTAGTCTCATGTATTGAAATCATTCATTCATAGCTCTTTCTATTTTCTTTGTCATGTCTTCAAAAAAACTCATAACTTTCAAGACTAGCGATGGTGAAGAATTCAAACTCAATGAGGATGTAGCTATGAGGTCAGAAGTCATCAAGAACATGGTACAAGATGTGGATAGTACTTCTAATGTCATCCCCTTGTCTAATTGTAACATCCGGAAAATTGAAATAACTAAGAAGAGGCTTAGAATTTGAATATTTTCATTTTTGGAAAGTATTTGAAAATCTGGAAAATTTTGGCCAAGTATGGAAAAGGTGAGTTTTTGGCCAACTTTGAGCAGTCATAACTTCCAGATCAGGATGAGTTAGGAGTATTTCCAGTTATGGTTGTGAATCTTGTGGAATGATCTTTCCAACGCCGCCGATTTTGCTCAATTCCGAGTTCGTATGAGCGAGTTATGGCCATTGAAAGTTGGGCAGTTGGCAGGGAATCCGGTACCGGAAAATTAAGGGCTATTTTAGTCTTTCCCTAGCCAATTCTTTTGGGATTATATTGTTGTATAGGGATGATCCTTGGACCATTTTGTCCCATTTTAAGAGAGTAAAAATCTAGGGCTTGAGAGTGAAGAAGAGAAGAAGGAGAAGAAGAAGAGAAAAATCGAGGAGATCAACAAGTTTCCGACAAGATCATCGTGGATTTTCGTCGGGGGTGATCCCTATCAAGGTATGTGAGCTTTTAGTGTTGGGTGATCCTTTCCCCCACACACCTAGCCTCTTTTATTTATTGAGAAAGGATTGGTTATGTTATTAAAGTTGTTAGTTGTTGTTGTTAAAGTTGTTAGTTGTTGTTAGTTGTTGTTGTTGAAGTTGTTGGAGTTGTTAAAGTTGTTAGTTGTTGTTGTTGGAATTATTATTGGTGGTGGGACATGATTGGGTTGTGTATTTGTGTTGTAATCTAGTGTATGTTGAGAGATTGATGATCCTTAGTGTTTGGGGTTAAATCCATTGGAATAAGGATGGTTTAGAGTTGAAGAAAAAGGGAAGAAAAGTCGAGTTCTGGGCAAGGGGGTTGGCGCGTCGCGCCTGGCAGCGCGCCCCAAAGGGGACTCTGAAGTCCAGCCCTTGGGGCGGCGCACCACTCAGAGCGCCAGAAAGTACCCTCTCAATTTCAAGGGCTGGCGCTCCGCGCCTTGCAGAGTGCCAAGAACGCCATGTTCCCTCATTCTTTCCATGCTTCCTCATGCATGTTCCTAGGTATTATACCTATGTTTCTAAGTTGTTTCCAACACTTCAAGTTGCGTTTAAATGTCTAGAACTC
>NW_006239652.1:102279-102720 GCF_000226075.1 Solanum tuberosum | reverse complement strand
TTTCGAATATTTTTGCTACGCTTAGGTCTAATTCTTTTCCTTTTATTTGTTCAAATATGCAATTATCAAATATTATTTTTTGTTCTGAAGATTCTTCGTCTTGATGTTTTTCTTTATTTATTATTTGTATATCTGTTTCAGTCATTTGTTATATTATAGAATTCATTAACTGATTCCATTTCTATGTCGTTATCCATTTCATTTTCTAATATTTCGTATATGCTATCTTCACTCTCTAATTCATAATCTATGTATTCTATTGGCGTATATTTTTCATCGTTTATTATTATTTCTGATATTTGTTTTTTCTTTGGATTTTTCGGTAATTTACAATCTCTAGCTATGTGTCCTAACTTTCCACAATTATAACAAGTACACTCCGTTAGTTTTCTTTTTGGTCTATATGGTCTTTTGGTTTTGTAGTTTTTTACATAGTATCTT
>NW_006239652.1:101651-101898 GCF_000226075.1 Solanum tuberosum | reverse complement strand
ATGTTCCTTTATAATAATATTCTCTAAATGCACATGTATATTCATCTATATAACACATATTACATATTGCTAATTTTGTCATTAGATTCCGATTTATGATATTTTTTCTTTATTTTGTTCTTCTACATCTTTTGTCATACTACTGAATTCATTTTTTATAGTTACTTCATACTTATATAATATTTCCATAGTTGTAGTAGCTAATTCGCCACTAGATTTTTTATTACTTCTTAAAGTTTTTAAACTT
>NW_006239652.1:96298-101319 GCF_000226075.1 Solanum tuberosum | reverse complement strand
GTAGATTATCTTGGCTATTTTCTTCTTTTTCTTCTAATTCATCTTCTAATTGCAATTTTTCTTTAAATTTAATTATCTCATTTGCTAATTTTGTTTTTTGTTCTTTTTCTTTTTGTTTAATTTCATACATTTCTTTTAATATTGCTAGCTCTTTTTCTAGCTCTATTATTTTAGTTTTTTTTTACTTCTTCTAATTGTTGTACTTCCTTTTTTGCTTGTTGTCTAACATATGCATTTAATTAAAGATGTATAAAGCAGACAGATGTACAATTTTGCCTCATTCCGTGAATAAATTAGTGCATTAATTAAGAAGCTCACATATATGGGAGAAAATAGAGACAAATTTATGATTTAATTTTTGTAAATTTAAAATTATGGATTCATATATAATACTCTGTTATAATTTTAATAAATTTTTACATATAAATAAACGATCAAGGAAAAAGTGAGATTTTTACCTGGTCGCACAAGTAGGGTTAGACAAAAAATTGTAATGAAAGGCAAAATTGAACAATTTCGAGTATTGTATAGATAAATTTAAACTCTTTCTCTTTTTCCTATTTAAGTAACACATTGTTAATTAGGGAGTATATAATCATTTATTATGAGTTATAATACTAACCACTCTTGTGGAGTATCAGTCATGTTCAATATTATTGATCTGAAACCTAACAGAAACCAACAAAACTCAATTAGAGAGTCAAGATAGATGCCAAAAAATAAAGTTACAAAGATTAAATCACAAAATCAAATGATGAACATAACACTATGGTTTGGAATATTTCATATAACATTCTGATTTATGCAACACAACACAAGAAGGATAATTATGGAGACGAAGAACATACTTATGAACACGAGTTTTCATCTTTAGAATCTGAATCAAGTTGTGTAACCAAATCACGAATGTGTGGTTGTGTCCTGAATGCTGTCTTTGTGCGTTTTTTGCATAACAAGGACATGCCATCACATTGCCTCTTCTTCATATATGGAGGTTGGACATCGTCAGTTGATTTCAGAAATGAGTGATTCAAGAGCATGTATGCACTCCAACGCGCACTTGGATTCCTGACTAGACAATCATTCAAGAAATCTTTTACCTTAGTAGACAGTTTGGGATTCTCAATATTTGGTTCCTCATACTTAATTCGCTCCAACATATGATCTGAATCGGATGCTTCCCATAGGGGTTTCCCAGTGATCATCTCGTAAACAGTGCATCCAAGTGACCAAATATCAACTCCTGGGCAGTACTCCTTCTTAATTAGAGCTTCAAGTGCCATGTACCTTCTAGTTCCTCTGTGTCCCACGTTCTCTTTCCAGTTCTGCTCCAATGTTATGGAAAGTCCGAAATCAGCTATATTTGCCACCTCGGCCAGTCCATCATCACCATCAGTAGTAAGAAGAATGTTTTGGGGTTTTATGTCGCAATGAATAATCCCTTTTTTGTGAATCAAACTGAGCCCTAAAACAACATTTTTGGTGTACTTTTGGACTTGAAACTCAGGCAATCCTTGTTCATCAATACGATCAGCTAGGCTTCCAGCTGAGGCAAATTCGAGCAGCAAATTGTAAAGATATAAGTCATCTTCGTAGCTGACATTAAATCCAAAACATCGAATAATTTGAGGACAATCTCCAAATATTCTTAAGAATTCCCTTTCATTTCGAAGAGACTGAGCGCAGTTCAACATACAAGATTTAACGGCAATGAGAGATGGTACCATAGGAGAAGGGGTATCAGTAGAAGCCAATGATACAAAACCATAGCTTCCTTTCCCCAATGTCCTACCTCTCTTTCACTTAAATTTCACTTGTTTTTCCTCCATTACAATTATTTCACACAGTTTTTTTTTTCTTGAATGTGAGCTCTTTTCTTAGTGTATGTACAGGAGTCATGATAAATGAGCAGATAGGATCATATTTAAAATTGGTTGAATTTTAGTCAGTAAAAATAAATTTGGATAAACTCGTTTCAACCAATTCTTAATTTGACCCATCTTTTACCCTTCTTTGTTCTTTTATGGACTTTTATTTAGTTTTTCCATTTTTCATTTTTCCTATTTTAGTTCTTCTTATCTATTTTTTTCTTTATGTCTTTAAAATGGAGTATTTAAAAACTATATTTATTGTCCATATTCTTATAAGTTAACAGTAGATTTGATATTCATATTTTGATCTAACTCATTAAAATGTAAATACAATGTACTGATTTTATGTAGCTGTTTTGTTTCCTAATTTTTTCTGTTTTTCCCTTTCACAGTGCTAGTAGAAGAAATTTTATTAAATTTTTTCATATTTACTTCTTTTATTATATGAAAATTTAAAGTTGTATAAAATTAATAAGATATTTACCATAAAATAACAAGCACTTAATAAGTTGTGATTTATTAAAAGGACTAACTTGAATTCTGAGTCCTTCACTTGATTAATGAATCAAGTGAAGACCTATCACTACTTAATTTCAAATCCTAATAAGACAATTCTCATTTTACAATTCTAAAATGACCTTATCTTTTGAAATTTTACTTATTGGATAAATATAATAAATTTAAAATGAATTGAATGCTAATTCAGTAAAAATGAATTTGGTTAAGTATATAAAATAAAATGATTTAACTCATTTTTACTCCTTTTTCATTCGTGGAAAATTTTATTAAGTTCTTAGCTTCTTCATTTCTTTTTCTTTTTTATTTTACTTCTTCTTATCTATTTCTTTCTTCATGTGTTTAAAGTATATTTTAAAGTGTATTTATTAATTATGATATTATAAATGTATAATTACATTTCCGCACTTAAAATCGTCAAATAAATCTGTTAAAACAAAATTAAAAGAAAAATAACATTATTTTCATGAAACTCTATAAATAAATAAAATGATACATATAAGATTACTAAAGATATATTCATTACCATTTATAAGATTCAATTTCAGACTTAGCTTGTCTAGGGGGTTATAAGTTCGAGTTAAGAAAATAGTTTCTTGTAGAAATGCGGGTAAGCTAGCATTCAATAGATTCTTGTGGTCCGATTTTACAAAAATATAATTAAAAATTTGCAGGATAAGGTGGTGTACACTAAACCTCATTGCATTTTTTTTTTGAAAACTAACTTCTTCCGATCGATTTATATTTCTTTATTTTTGCATTAAAAAATTGGAAGAAAAAGAAAAAAAAGGGGAAAAAATAGTAAATAAAACTAAGAGAAAATGGCTAAAATCCCCCCTAATCTATATCCGGATTTTCAACTACACACTTTAACTTCACGGGAGTCCTATCACCCCCTTAAATGTTTAAAACTGAAATTAATACCTCCCTGAATGCTTAGCTGGGAAAGAGAGTGAGCACAAAAAATAAATATTAAAACTTTATTTTTAATATATCTTTTTAAAATATATGTATTTTTTTTATTTTATTTTATTGTCTTTCTTCTCCGTAGCAATCAAATTCCTTCACCGGATTCACCATTGTTGATTTCACACAAATTTTTAAACTCTCATGTAAAAAACTTTTAAGAACCAATCAATTCAAGTGAAGATAAAATGATATGTATTTATATCATCCAAAAAAGAGATCTGGATCAGATTTGAAAGAAAAAAAACAAATTGGGTTTACATCAAATTCAATTGAACTCCCAAATGAGAATACTTTTTCTTTTTTATTTATAGATCCTTTAATTATCAATCTCAAATTTCAATCAATAAGAGGATTGCACTCGTCTCAGTTGACCTCCATTAATGGCATTGCTACTGCCTTCATTCGTCCTCCATCTTTCCAGCTTGCTCACCTTTTTTAGTTTGTATTTTTGTTCCCCTCTCTTTGCTACTCGACCAACAACGGCCGTTGTCGCTTCCTCCGGTGAAACCCAAACCACCAACAAAAATCCTTTGTCCCCTCCCCCTCTCCTCTTATCTCTCTCGTTCCAAGACAACCACCATGGAAACGTACCTCTGTTCTCACATCGAGGTCGACTACAACAACAACAACAAAACCTTACGACTGCACTACTCCGACCAATGAGCTCCGTCCAAGCATGCAAAACATCGACGAAGCAGCGTATGCACGAATCCTTTTAGTTTGTTTTTCAAGGTTCTTCGACAAGAAAAACTCGAATATTTCTTTACAAGCTCTTGCTATATCAATATTTATCTTTGTTACTCACAATTCAATAGGAATTTGAAAGAATTGGGGGAAGAATTTACTTTAGAAATTTGAAGAAATTGGGAGAGTATAGGACAAAGTGGAAAAGAATTATAAAAAAATTGAAAAAAATAATAAATTAATCAATTTCCACCTGTCAAACGTGTGAAGTTCACATTCCAAGATAGATGTGGTTGTGGCTTTTTAAAGGTGTAATTATTACAGTTTTAAACAGTTCAAGTGGATGATAGGTGTAACATCCGGTAATTTGAAATATCTATGAAGAGGCTTAAAAATCGAAAATAGTCATTTTTGGAATAAAATTGAAAATCTGGAAATTTGGCCAAGTGTGGAAATCAGTCAGTTTTTGGCCAACTTTGAGCGGTCATAACTCCTAGCTCAGGATGAGTTAGGAGTAGTTCCAGTTATGTTTGGAAATCTCTTGGAATTATCTTTCCAACGCCACTAAGTTTGCTCAATTCCGAGTTCGTATGAGCGAGTTATGCCCTTTGAAAGTTGGGCAGTGGGCAGGGAATCCGTCCGGAAATTTAAGGGCATTTTGATCTTTTCCCTAGCCATTTCTTTTGGGATTATATTGTTGTGTTAGGCGGATATTTGGATCATTTTGGTCCCATTTTAAAGAGTGAAAGCTAGGGCTTGAGAGAAGAAGAAGAGAAGAAGAAGAGAAGAAAAAGAGAAGAAGAGGAGAAGAAGAGGAGAAAGAGAAGAGCAAGCAAGGAGATCAAGCAAAGATCGTCGGGGGTGATCCCTACTAGGTATGTGAGTATTTAGTGTGGGTTGATCCTACCCCCCACACACCCATCCCCTTTTATTTCTTGAAGAAAGGATTGGTTATGTTGTTGAAGTTGTTGGGTTGTGTTG
>NW_006239652.1:78974-94995 GCF_000226075.1 Solanum tuberosum | reverse complement strand
AAATGAGTCAGTCAGGTTGAGTTGAGTTGAGCCAGGTAAGCTATTCAGTTTCTCCTAGATCTCCTGCTAGCCTTTGTTGCTTAGTTCCAGCTCGCATACTCGTACATTCAATGTACTGATGCCAGTTGGCCTGCATCGTTTTATGATGCAGATACAGGTGCCCCGGATCAGCATCCTGCACGTCGTTGATCCAGTTGAGCACTCCAGAGTCAGTGGTGAGCCTCCTTGCTTTCCGGAGGACTCGGTTATTTCGTGTTTCTAGTTTTTATTTTATTAGGATGTTGCGGGGTTTGTCCCAACATCCATCTCAGTATGTTAGAGGCTTCATAGACAGTCAGTCAGTTAGTATTGAGTCTCTCATCTATATATATATGTAAATATTCTATTTTGAGACTCGAGCTGTCTTTTGGCATGTTATGCATCAGTTGGTTGTTTTATAACCTTTCATTGCATTGAGTTGTACTGTTGAGTTAAGTTTCCGCTAAGTTAAGAAAGCCAGGCCAAGGGTTCGCTTGGGGCCAGCAATGGTCTCCGAGTGCCGGTCCCGCCCAGGGTGTAGGCTCGGGGCGTGACAATAGGACTCCCGTAAAGTTAAAGTGTGTAGTTGGAAATCTGGATATAAATTAAGGAGGCTTTTAACCATTTTCTCTAAAACTAATTTGAAAGCATAAAAAGAGACAAACATGATTTTATTAGGAACAGATACGAGAATATAAATTTCAAGTAAATGAGTCAACATATTTAACCTTCAATTAATTAAAATGTGTATTTTTGGTTCCTTCTTGTAGAAATATATTAAGTGTGAATTGGCTTGCCATGGTCAAATATGGATACTTGTTGTAACATTCCAGAAACTAGTAGGCTAAACTAGAGCTTGGCGTGAGGGTTAGAGTCATAAATAGCTTCCAGTACTCAATATATATGTTTTTTGGTTAAAACGTCAAGATACGACCCCCCAAGGACCAACCATGAGTCCTTGAGGGAGACCCTAGCAAAATTGCCCAAAAAGGCAGTGACCCACGAAATGGACCCACGCCCCGTAGGGGGGTTCACGCCCCATGGGTGGGGGTCGTGGGTTAGGGTCCCCTGAGGTGAGCCCCAGTAACTCACCCACGGTTCACCAACACGCCACGTGGGTCCATCCAAGGCCCGTGGGTGGTCACTGAAACTGTTTTTTGGCAGTTGACTCTAGGGGTCTTTTGGGGTTTTCCTTTTTAATTAAATATTAAGTGTCATCGTTTTGTATTAAATTAGACTAACTATATATAGTTTTAAGACCCCCAAATCAAGTCATCTTCTTCATAATTTCTAAATCCCAAATCAAAACCAACTTTTCCCTCAAAACTCTCTCTCTCTAGACTCCAAGGAAGAAGAAGAAGAAATGTGAAGGTACGGTTGAAGGAACAAGCTTTTTCACTCAAATTCGTTGGATTTCTTCACCAAGGTATGGTAACTCTTCAATCATGGATAGACTTCATCCATGGAGCCTCTTCAAAACCCTAAATTTCAAAGTTAAAAATCCCAAAAGTTAGGGTTTGACTTCAATCTTATGGATTCCTTTCAAATTCATTTTTAATGATTGAATTATGTTTTATTATAGATATAATGATGATTTTATATGGTTTTATGTTGAATTCCCCTATTTTCCCAATTTGAATCTCAAAGTGTGGGTATTGATTGATGCAAGTAGAATACGATAGAATTATGCATGTAGTGATTGAACTACTTGAATTATGTTATCATTCATGTCTAATGTAGTAATTCTAGATGTGTTGATTGAATATGATCTATGGTCCTTTGAAGGGCAAATTATGAGAATTATGCATGATTATGAGATTTATGTATATGCTTTAAGGACACTTTGAGAGTGAAGTGTCCATGATTATGATGTTGTTGTTGTGTTGATTCAAAGGTCATTCTCATGAACACACAATGAATATAATGTGAAAGGTTTTCTCACAAAATGATGATTCTAAGGTTGAAAGGATATTCTCACCTATTGAATCTATGAGCTATCTTATGAATTATGATGGATTGAGTGTCAAGGTACTCTTCCATGAATATGAAATTAAGTCAAGACTTATTATGTACTCCATGGGAATTATACTTAGCACCGAGTGGATATTGAATATGAGATCCAAGCTCCCCCACTAGAAAGTGCGGGTTTCTAGAAAGTATCTCTTGAGATGGAAGCTCCCCCGCTAGAAAGGACGGGTTTCTAGTAACAATCTACGTATCCCATAAACTATGTGCCCACATAGGTCTTTAGCTAGTGGATCCACCTAAAAGCTATTATGATGGTGGTCTTACCTTAGGCAAGTAGGACAACTCTTTTCGGTGTGGGTAACACCGGATTCCATGTTAAGCTCACATGGTCTATGTCAGTTAAGGCTTATTCCCACTATGAACAAGAAGATGAATTATGAACTATGGTTACTCAAGAAGCTTTACTTAGCATGAGTAGGATTATGGATCTTATTCATGCATTGCACAAGTAGACTTTGAGGGTATTTATGGTATGTTTCTCATATGGTATGATGATCTATGAAATGAACATGATTATGACTTATGCATTCCCTTTTTCCTTCAAGATGATGTTGTAACTTAATGAATTGCATGCATTCAACTAAAATGTCCTTTTTTGCATTTTTGTACTAACCCCTATTTTCCTACATTTTTCCCAAGTGTAGGGTCCGGTTCTTAAGGCGGTCATCATTTGGTTCAAGCTTGGATTCGACTATTCTCCTTGCTTGTGGTGAGTCCTCATGATTTGAGGACGGGAGATTCACTTTGAGTTTCATTCTTGTATTTTCACTTTCGAATTATGTTGTTTTGGGCTGTGACCCTATTTTGACTCAAGTATTGTAATAGATGGCTAATAGAGACAAGTCTAGACTTCCGCTTTGCTTTTATGAAAACTTCTAAAGACTTGAAATGTGTTTTACTCTTATTGTTCTAATGCTTTATGTTATGATATGCTAAGTCTCTTACATGGTGCCTTTAGGGGGTATTATGTGCCTTGTTACGTCTAGGGGTACCCTTGGATCGTGACACTTGTATTTTACCCATATGTGTCGATACTCTTATAGGTTAATAATAGATTTGAAATCCATATATGTATGGCCGAAATACAAGTGATCCAACTCATTAAAATATGAATAAAATGGATTGATTTTATAAATATGGACTAAAATTGTCAGCTCTCGTGTAGTTGTAACACCTCGTAAATTCTTTGCTAAAAATCTGAATCATTCGTCGTGAGTTTATTAAATTGAGCTGGGTTATATCCTACTTATACATGTGTTAAGCTTCATTCCTATGTGTGAGAAGTGTATCAGATGTGGTTTAGAGTCATAAGGGACGATCTCTATCACAAAGCCAAGTTCAAATATTTCCTACTGACTAAGTTTTCGCATGAGTTCATGTAAGAGTCAACTTTAAATGACCATATCTCTTATAATATGAAGAGTTGGGTGATTCATAACCTATCAAATTAAAGGTCAATGGGTCTTTCCAACTCCATCGACCGTTTGTCAATGAGTCCAAAGTACGTAAGACATTATGACTTATGTATCAGAGATTCTCCAACCTGGTGGAAGTCTGCGACCAGGTCCGTGACAGAGAGGAAGCACAAACCTCACTGCCTATTTAAATGAAATGTCATCTTCCAATTCTGGTTATTATTTTTTTAGGGTATTTTTGTCCTGGAAATTTTTGGAGGGAGTTATCGAAATGATTTTAAACGTGTAAAAAAACATTTTTTCTTAATTACATCCTCTCATTCACTCAAAAATTCCTATGCTCAAGAACGTCAAGAAACTTCAAGGCTAGAGTTCATCTTCCAAGGTTCTTCATCAAGTTTCATCAGTAAATTATGTAGGACTATCTCCTCGTGTAACACCTTGTTCTTCCCCACAAACTACGATGTCATGATTCAAACGAATCCATCATGAATGAATTAGGGTAAATCGAAACCCCATATTCTTGAATTGCTCTTGATTCTTCATGAAACCCCAAGAACTCTCCATGAAAGTATTTCAATTTCTTGATAATTCTTTAATTACCCATGAGTTTTTATAAGATTTCCTCTATGAAAGTATTTTAATTTCTTGATAATTCTTTTACACGTGTTTTCAAAGATTTTCCACATGAAATTATGAATGATTACTAAAAGAAGAAATTCTTATCTTGAGAACTACTTCAATGATTTTCTTTATAACTTCTTGATAACTCTTTGGCGATTTCTTAATATTTTCTTGGAAATTTTTATATTATGAACCTTAGAACTATGAGTTATGAAAGTTCCCAAATTAAGACCATATGATGCGATCTTATGATTCTCTATACAACTTTATTATTATGATATGATATATGTCTCTCATGAATTCAAAATTATGATACGTGAAATGTAACCTCATGACGTGATGATATGAATGAAATTTATGAGCTATGGTTCTTAAATGTTATGAATATAAGTCTTCGGTCTAATCCATGAGCTAAAAAAAGCTAAGTAGTCGATCGAAAAGGCAAACGTCTAAATGACAAACTCTGAAACTATGTTTGTCGACATAGGTTAAGGATCATACCGATGGTTCAGGTGACTTCTTTTATGCTTATGGTAAGGACTAGGTATGAATCCATATGATATGTACACGTATATCTCTTACTCGATAAGGTATGAGATAACTTAATTGATCGGGTTGAGATCAGACTCCATGTGCTCACATGATGGTTCATATTGGTTACAATATTAACCTCCCATAAAGAACTAAAATATGATAAAAGAGGTATCCCTAAGGCAGTCTGAACGACCTCATCTCTTAACCTTCATATGTTACGACTATGATTATGCTAGCTGCTTATACTGATCTTGATATGTATCTTATGTTTCATTCCACATTTTAACATACAGTACAATTTCATATGTACTTACATCCCTTCCACCAGACGTGCTGCATCTTTTACTGATGCATACGGTACACTGACACGTGATCAAGCCACTTGCTATGTTCTATGTGAACCCCTCTTTGTTTTCTTAGGGAATAGCCTACATCTTTTCAGTGGTTTATGTTTACCTGTTTAAGGTATACCGGAGGCCTTATTCTGGTAGGTATTACTCAGTTATGTTTAGAAACTTCATAGATAGATAGATGAATAGTAATGTTTCATTTGGATCTTCATGTACTTTATTTGACAGTAGTTTTAAGTTTCTATGACTCACGTTATGAAATCTATTTTTATGAAACATGTCTTTTTTAAATGCATTCTCCCGCTCATGTTTAGATGTATGCTCATGTTCAATGCCATGTTATGAATACGCTCGGGCTAGTAATGACATCGAGTGTCGGCCACGTACAAGGTGTAGGCTTAGGACAGGACAATAGTATATATAACAAATTTGTTTCCTAATTTTTCTGTTTTCCTTTTCATAGTGCTAGTAGGAGATATTCTATTCAATTTTTTCTAATTTACTACTTTTAATATATGGAAATTTAAAGCTGTATAAATGTTTATAAATTATTCACCAGAAGTTGTACATCATTGCGACATAATTCAAAAGAAAGACATTCAGATAAAGTCATATCTCATCTAGAAAATAAAATTTCCTTATTGATGTCTGTTAACGTATTTAATGTCCTATGAAGTATATATGATTTAAATCTTCAACCATAATGTAATGTTTTGTACTTGTAGGACCAAGTGGATGGGTTTTGAAGTTCGTTTGTTTGCTGTACAAACATGAGAAAAGGAATGATGAAGTTGGAAAGCAATCATTCCATATGTTACATATACTAATATATATGGGAGAAAATAGAGGGGATTTATATTTTTAAGGTTTTAGCATTAATAGTTATGGATTCATATATACTATATATATGTGTTACTCATAATTTTAGTGAACTTTTACCTATAGATGGTATTGCAACATTGGATCCCCCCTGGGAGAAAACCTAAATGAATTACTACTATTGGGAGAAACTTTTAGGGGTTGTTAATACTATATCAATAGGTAGTAGGTACAAGTGTATGGGCAAGAGTATGGGCAAGTGTAAGTAAGAATGGTAGGTGTACAAGTGTCATAAAGTAAGTGTAAATGTTAAAAATATGATGACAAGTGTAGGGTATGTCATCATATTTTTAACATTTACACTTACTTTATGACACTTGTACACCTACCATTCTTACTTACACTTGCCCATACTCTTGCCCATACACTTGTACCTATTACCTATTAATATAGTATGACTACTTTATAGTTATCCAATTCTATTCTTCTACTACAATACAAAAGAGATATTTAGTGATATTAGATTTTCTTTTAATATTGCCGCAAAAATATTTTACAGCAATTGAGTTAATCTAATTGCATCCAGAATCGCTAAAAGCCTTTAATGACACTTATATAGGGTGCTGATTATAAATAGCCATAGTTATTATTGTTGCTAAACATTATGTAGCGACAATTATATTATTGCAGCTAAATATTTTATTTGTTGTAGGGTATATGAAATAAAATAATCCCGAGACTAATTAATACCCTTTAAGATGTTAGACACAACTTGTAATGTTCCTTGGACGTTTGTATAATAAGATCAGGGTTTATTATGATCAACTCAGGGACTCTCACATACTATGACAGGAGATTTGTTCCTTTCACGCTTCTCTTTCATAATTTAAAGCTACATTAGGGATAATTAAATCTAAAGCTGCGTACATACCCCAAACAACAAATCCGTAAGAGAGGATGAAGCCCATACATACTTCTTACTACTTTGCATACATTACAAACCAATGTTGTATTGCCAGAAACTAGCAGCTTTGGGAGGAGTCTCCGCCTTCAGAATCTGCACCAAGTTCTGAGTTTCCGCTTTCAGAATCTGCACCAATTTCTGTAACCATATCACGAACGTGTGTCTGTCTCCTTAATGCTTTGTTTTGGCGTAGCCGTGAAAAGTACATGGAATGATAACCAGGCCTCTTCCTCGTGAACTCTGGAGGTTGGACAATGTCAGCTATTTTCAGAAAAGAGTGATTCAAGAGCATGTCTGCAGTCCAACGCGAGCTTGGATTCTTGACCAGACATTTATTCAGGAAATCTTTTGCCTCCCTAGATAGTTTGGGATTCTCAAAATTTGGTTCCGAATTTGATGATTCCCGTAGGGGTTTCCAGTGATCATCTCGTAAACAGTGCATCCAAGTGCCCAAATATCAACTTCTAGACCGTACTCCTGCTTAAGTAGAGATTCAGGTGCCATGTACCTTTTAGTTCCTCTGAGCCCCTGCTTCTGCGTCCTGTTTTTGTTCCGAAGTCAGGGCAAGCCCGAAATCAGCAATCTTTGCCACTACAGCCGAACCATAACCATTAGTAGTAGTAAGAAGAATGTTGTGTGGTTTTATGCCACAATGAATGATCCCTTTTTTGTGAATCAAACTGAGCCCTAAAAGAATATTCTTGGTGTGCTTTTGGATTTGAATCTCAGGCAATCCTCGTTCACCAAGACGATCAGCAACACTTCCAACTGAGGCATATTCGAGCAGCAAATTGTAAAGATGTGAGTCATCTTCTTGGGTGACTTTAAATCCAAAACATCGAATAAGTTGAGGACAATCACCAAACATTCTTAAAAATTTCCTTTCATTTTGAAGAGACTGAGAGTGACTCAACGTACAAGATTTAACGACAATGACAGATGGAACATTCATAGGAGAATCAGTATCAGTAAAAGCCAATGAAACAAAACCATAGCTTCCTTTCCCCAATGTTCCACCTCTCTTCCACATAAATTCTGCTTCTTTTTCCTCCATTATAATAATTTCAGAGTGCTTTTTTCTTGGAATGTGAGTCTCTTTTCTCAATGTAGTATAAGAGAGGCAAAAGGGCCGATTGGATGGATTGAAAATGGATTGGATCGTAAACTATCCATTTTATATACATAGAAATGTATTTGGTCAAATATGAATTAGATCCTAGTAATCTATTCATATAAATATAGATAAATATGAATTAGAATAAATGATCCTAACCCATTTTTACCCTTCTTGGATTCTATTATGGACTTTTATTTAGTTCTTCCCTACTCGAATTCTTTTTTTTCCTATTTTAGTTCTTCTTATCTATTTATTTTTTTCATGTCTTTAAAATATATTCTAAAAGTATATTTACCGTCCATATTCTTATAGGTTACAATAAATTTAAATTCATATTTATCCAAGTGATTCAATTCATTAATATATGAATAAAATGTATTCATTTATAAATGTGGACTGCTAACAATTTAAAATATTTTTAAAATCATATAAAAATTTCAATAACTTCTCAAATTCCATAATATAACACTTAAATACTACATATTATATATTAATTACTATACTATAAATGACTTAAATACTCCATATTATCTATTACAATAATTAACAATTATTTGACACTTTAAATTCTATCAATGCCATATAAATTAGGATAAAAAACCTAACATATAATATTTAAATATATTTAAAAATAATATAAGTAATACTATACATTACAATAATTAACAGCTTAATTATTTAAAACTTATATAAAAAATTTAATTGACTCTCTAAATTCTATTGGTACCACATAAAATGGATTATATGATAAACATATATTGTTTGAAATTGACGAAAAAGAAACTATAAATTACAATAATTAACAAAATAAATCTCTCGACTCCAACAAATCTATCAATTAATGCCACATAAATTGGGACATGGCAAATAACATATATTATTAAAAAATTAGGTTCAAAATGTACTATAAAATACAATAATTAACAACTTAATATATTAAAGAGACATATAAAAAATGGTTAATATTTGAAATTCTGCATGTGCCACATAAATTAGAACAAATAGAGTAATAAATATTACTTTCAAAATTATGTTAAAAAAAAGTACTACAAATCACAATAGCTAACAATTTAAAATATTTTTAAAATCATATAAAAATTTCAATAACTTCTCAAATTCCATAATATAACACTTAAATACTACATATTATATATTAATTACTATACTATAAATGACTTAAATACTCCATATTATCTATTACAATAATTAACAATTATTTGACACTTTAAATTCTATCAATGCCATATAAATTAGGATAAAAAACCTAACATATAATATTTAAATATATTTAAAAATAATATAAGTAATACTATACATTACAATAATTAACAGCTTAATTATTTAAAACTTATATAAAAAATTTAATTGACTCTCTAAATTCTATTGGTACCACATAAAATGGATTATATGATAAACATATATTGTTTGAAATTGACGAAAAAGAAACTATAAATTACAATAATTAACAAAATAAATCTCTCGACTCCAACAAATCTATCAATTAATGCCACATAAATTGGGACATGGCAAATAACATATATTATTAAAAAATTAGGTTCAAAATGTACTATAAAATACAATAATTAACAACTTAATATATTAAAGAGACATATAAAAAATGGTTAATATTTGAAATTCTGCATGTGCCACATAAATTAGAACAAATAGAGTAATAAATATTACTTTCAAAATTATGTTAAAAAAAAGTACTACAAATCACAATAGCTAACAATTTAAAATATTTTTAAAATCATATAAAAATTTCAATAACTTCTCAAATTCCATAATATAACACTTAAATACTACATATTATATATTAATTACTATACTATAAATGACTTAAATACTCCATATTATCTATTACAATAATTAACAATTATTTGACACTTTAAATTCTATCAATGCCATATAAATTAGGATAAAAAACCTAACATATAATATTTAAATATATTTAAAAATAATATAAGTAATACTATACATTACAATAATTAACAGCTTAATTATTTAAAACTTATATAAAAAATTTAATTGACTCTCTAAATTCTATTGGTACCACATAAAATGGATTATATGATAAACATATATTGTTTGAAATTGACGAAAAAGAAACTATAAATTACAATAATTAACAAAATAAATCTCTCGACTCCAACAAATCTATCAATTAATGCCACATAAATTGGGACATGGCAAATAACATATATTATTAAAAAATTAGGTTCAAAATGTACTATAAAATACAATAATTAACAACTTAATATATTAAAGAGACATATAAAAAATGGTTAATATTTGAAATTCTGCGTGTGCCACATAAATTAGAACAAACAGAGTAATAAATATTTTTTTCAAAATTATGTTAAAAAAAAGTACTACAAATCACAATAGCTAACAATTTAAAATATTTTTAAAATCATATAAAAATTTCAATAACTTCTCAAATTCCATAATATAACACTTAAATACTACATATTATATATTAATTACTATACTATAAATGACTTAAATACTCCATATTATCTATTACAATAATTAACAATTATTTGACACTTTAAATTCTATCAATGCCATATAAATTAGGATAAAAAACCTAACATATAATATTTAAATATATTTAAAAATAATATAAGTAATACTATACATTACAATAATTAACAGCTTAATTATTTAAAACTTATATAAAAAATTTAATTGACTCTCTAAATTCTATTGGTACCACATAAAATGGATTATATGATAAACATATATTGTTTGAAATTGACGAAAAAGAAACTATAAATTACAATAATTAACAAAATAAATCTCTCGACTCCAACAAATCTATCAATTAATGCCACATAAATTGGGACATGGCAAATAACATATATTATTAAAAAATTAGGTTCAAAATGTACTATAAAATACAATAATTAACAACTTAATATATTAAAGAGACATATAAAAAATGGTTAATATTTGAAATTCTGCATGTGCCACATAAATTAGAACAAATAGAGTAATAAATATTACTTTCAAAATTATGTTAAAAAAAAGTACTACAAATCACAATAGCTAACAATTTAAAATATTTTTAAAATCATATAAAAATTTCAATAACTTCTCAAATTCCATAATATAACACTTAAATACTACATATTATATATTAATTACTATACTATAAATGACTTAAATACTCCATATTATCTATTACAATAATTAACAATTATTTGACACTTTAAATTCTATCAATGCCATATAAATTAGGATAAAAAACCTAACATATAATATTTAAATATATTTAAAAATAATATAAGTAATACTATACATTACAATAATTAACAGCTTAATTATTTAAAACTTATATAAAAAATTTAATTGACTCTCTAAATTCTATTGGTACCACATAAAATGGATTATATGATAAACATATATTGTTTGAAATTGACGAAAAAGAAACTATAAATTACAATAATTAACAAAATAAATCTCTCGACTCCAACAAATCTATCAATTAATGCCACATAAATTGGGACATGGCAAATAACATATATTATTAAAAAATTAGGTTCAAAATGTACTATAAAATACAATAATTAACAACTTAATATATTAAAGAGACATATAAAAAATGGTTAATATTTGAAATTCTGCGTGTGCCACATAAATTAGAACAAACAGAGTAATAAATATTTTTTTCAAAATTATGTTAAAAAAAAGTACTACAAATCACAATAGCTAACAATTTAAAATATTTTTAAAATCATATAAAAATTTCAATAACTTCTCAAATTCCATAATATAACACTTAAATACTACATATTATATATTAATTATACTATACTATAAATGACTTAAATACTCCATATTATCTATTACAATAATTAACAATTATTTGACACTTTAAATTCTATCAATGCCATATAAATTAGGATAAAAAACCTAACATATAATATTTAAATATATTTAAAAATAATATAAGTAATACTATACATTACAATAATTAACAGCTTAATTATTTAAAACTTATATAAAAAATTTAATTGACTCTCTAAATTCTATTGGTACCACATAAAATGGATTATATGATAAACATATATTGTTTGAAATTGACGAAAAAGAAACTATAAATTACAATAATTAACAAAATAAATCTCTCGACTCCAACAAATCTATCAATTAATGCCACATAAATTGGGACATGGCAAATAACATATATTATTAAAAAATTAGGTTCAAAATGTACTATAAAATACAATAATTAACAACTTAATATATTAAAGAGACATATAAAAAATGGTTAATATTTGAAATTCTGCGTGTGCCACATAAATTAGAACAAACAGAGTAATAAATATTTTTTTCAAAATTATGTTAAAAAAAAGTACTACAAATCACAATAGCTAACAATTTAAAATATTTTTAAAATCATATAAAAATTTCAATAACTTCTCAAATTCCATAATATAACACTTAAATACTACATATTATATATTAATTATACTATACTATAAATGACTTAAATACTCCATATTATCTATTACAATAATTAACAATTATTTGACACTTTAAATTCTATCAATGCCATATAAATTAGGATAAAAAACCTAACATATAATATTTAAATATATTTAAAAATAATATAAGTAATACTATACATTACAATAATTAACAGCTTAATTATTTAAAACTTATATAAAAAATTTAATTGACTCTCTAAATTCTATTGGTACCACATAAAATGGATTATATGATAAACATATATTGTTTGAAATTGACGAAAAAGAAACTATAAATTACAATAATTAACAAAATAAATCTCTCGACTCCAACAAATCTATCAATTAATGCCACATAAATTGGGACATGGCAAATAACATATATTATTAAAAAAATATTTAAATAATTAAGCTGTTAATTATTGTAATGTATAGTATTACTTATATTATTTTTAAATATATTTAAATATTATATGTTAGGTTTTTTATCCTAATTTATATGGCATTGATAGAATTTAAAGTGTCAAATAATTGTTAATTATTGTAATAGATAATATGGAGTATTTAAGTCATTTATAGTATAGTAATTAATATATAATATGTAGTATTTAAGTGTTATATTATGGAATTTGAGAAGTTATTGAAATTTTTATATGATTTTAAAAATATTTTAAATTGTTAGCTATTGTGATTTGTAGTACTTTTTTTTTTATATAATTTTGAAAATAATATTTATTACTCTGTTTGTTCTAATTTATGTGGCAGATGCATAATTTCAAATATTAACCCTTTTTTATATGTCTCTTTAATATATTAAGTTGTTAATTATTGTATTTTATAGTACATTTTGAACCTAATTTTTTAATAATATATGTTATTTGCCATGTCCCAATTTATGTGGCATTAATTGATAGATTTGTTGGAGTCGAGAGATTTATTTTGTTAATTATTGTAATTTATAGTTTCTTTTTCGTCAATTTCAAACAATATATGTTTATCATATAATCCATTTTATGTGGTACCAATAGAATTTAGAGAGTCAATTAAATTTTTTATATAAGTTTTAAATAATTAAGCTGTTAATTATTGTAATGTATAGTATTACTTATATTATTTTTAAATATATTTAAATATTATATGTTAGGTTTTTTATCCTAATTTATATGGCATTGATAGAATTTAAAGTGTCAAATAATTGTTAATTATTGTAATAGATAATATGGAGTATTTAAGTCATTTATAGTATAGTAATTAATATATAATATGTAGTATTTAAGTGTTATATTATGGAATTTGAGAAGTTATTGAAATTTTTATATGATTTTAAAAATATTTTAAATTGTTAGCTATTGTGATTTGTAGTACTTTTTTTTAACATAATTTTGAAAGTAATATTTATTACTCTATTTGTTCTAATTTATGTGGCACATGCAGAATTTCAAATATTAACCATTTTTTATATGTCTCTTTAATATATTAAGTTGTTAATTATTGTATTTTATAGTACATTTTGAACCTAATTTTTTAATAATATATGTTATTTGCCATGTCCCAATTTATGTGGCATTAATTGATAGATTTGTTCGAGTGGAGAGATTTATTTTGTTAATTATTGTAATTTATAGTTTTTTTTTCTGTCAATTTCAAACAATATATGTTGTTAATTGATAGATTTTTTGGAGTGGACTATTTTTTTATTAATTATTGTGATTTATTGTTTCTTTTTCGTCAATTTCAAACAATATATGTTTATCATATAATCCATTTTATGTGGTACCAAGAGAATTTAGAGTTAATTAAATTTTTTATATAAGTTTTAAATAATTAAGCTGTTAATTATTGTAATGTATAGTATTACTTATATTATTTTTAAATATATTTAAATATTATATGTTAGGTTTTTTATCCTAATTTATATGGCATTGATAGAATTTAAAGTGTCAAATAATTGTTAATTATTGTAATAGATAATATGGAGTATTTAAGTCATTTATAGTATAGTAATTAATATATAATATGTAGTATTTAAGTGTTATATTATGGAATTTGAGAAGTTATTGAAATTTTTATATGATTTTAAAAATATTTTAAATTCATAACTATATATTTCAATGTACAAGATTTTGATAAAATAAAATCTTTAAAGTTAAATTATAATGTTTTTGAAATTTAAATTATTAAAACATATATAATGATTTTATAGGAAAAAATAATATCATATAAAATTAAATGAAAAGGATAATAAATTCAACTTTTACCATGATAAGGTTGAAGAATATTATTTAAGTGGAAGGAGGTGGGGCCCACTTATATATGTACAAGTACTTTAATGCAATGGAAGGACCAACATTGTACAAGTACTTTAATGCAATGTTGGTCCTTTCCAACTCTCACTTCTAAATAAGGAGATATAGCATATTTGTTTCCCAGTTTTTATGTTTTCCCCTTTCATAGTGCTAGTTGGGGAAATTTTATTAATTTTTTCCTTATTTACTACTTTTATTATATGAAAATTTAAAGCTATAAAAAATTTAGTAAAATATTAACCATAAAATAGCAAGCAATTATATAAGTTGGATTGCGACTTATTAAAAAGAATAACGAATCAAGTGAAGAACTATTACTACTTAATTCCAAATCCTAAGACAATTCTCATTTTGCAATTCTAATTGAAATAACTTGTTTTTGGAATTTTATTTGTTGGAAAAATATAAATTGAGGCTCTATATTAAAATGAATTTGTAACTTTAATTCTTAATTATGGAAAAATTGTGCAAGTTGGAAACAAATCAGTTTCTATTTAATATCCTCAAATAAAAAGTATAAACAAACTCCATTATTTTTAAAACAAAACTATATTTATAACCTATAAGCTAAAAATAAATTAAAATGAAAAAGTAAAAATAAAAATGAAAAAGAAGAATTAAAAAGTAAGCAACTTGTAATTAGATCATGTAATTATCATCAATTTACAACCCCTTCTTGAGAATTGAAGAGTGTAATTACTCATGTCAATTACACTCAAGTACTTATTGACCAATAAAACACGCCAGACAATATAATTACACTCAATTATACCAAATCCAATTACCTGAATGACTTGCCATTAGCATATCTTTTAGGCATATGAGTTCACTGAATATTTAACCATTATATTCTATGAGAAATTATTCCTCAATCTTACATTTTTTCATTTAAATGAGTGTTGGATTGATCTTGATGCTGATTGTTATTATGCACAATTTATTCTTATTTTTTATTTATAATAGACATAAAAATCATGTGCGACGTACATAAACTATCATGTTTAACAATTTTAATTAATATAGAACTTTATGATGTCGTTTATTCATTTTGATCGTATGCCTATTAGACTAAAACACAATGTATCACAATTTTTTAACATAAAATCACCACTGTTACCTCACAAAGCAACCCTCTTTGTCTCTCTTTTCAAGTTTTACATATTATTGAAATAATTTATAACTATACTTGTTTATGTCCTTAATTGTTTTTTCCTATTGTAATTCATTATTAGGCGAAATCTAACTTATTTATTGGCTTATGTACAAATAAAGAAAATTAAATAGAGGTTGTAACAAACACTAAAATGGTTGTAGTGATTTTCTCAACTCAACAATTAAACAATAGAGAGAACAAACTAACAAGCTTTGATT
>NW_006239652.1:58766-78621 GCF_000226075.1 Solanum tuberosum | reverse complement strand
GAAGCACTATTGGCAGCTACATAAAGGAACTTTGTCATATTTTGTAGCACAGATGCCAAATAGAAGCTGCAATGTCCTTGATCTCATTCCATTCTTCCTCATCATTAGTCTTTTTTTTATCAAATGAAATATTTCCATGATTGACCAAAATGTAGGTAGTACTGCCAGATAATGGGATGCTGAGAATTTCACCAAGGCTACTGATAGGGTCAAGAGATCCAAAAGCACTCGAAACATCATAAAAATAGTACTTCGTACCATGCTCTTGTCAATGCTATAATTGTTCACCTCGAAATATTGAGCAATAGTTGTCAAAGCTCTCCTACCGCCAAATCTCTCCACTAGAACTGATAACACCAAATTACAACCATGATCTTTCTGATTCACAATAAAACTCTTCCGCATTATCAAATTGAGTTCAGTTACAACTTGCCTTGCAACCACACATTTGTTCTAAAGGATAACAAAAACTAATGCATTACCTAAGCCATGATGTAATTTATGAATTGCAGCCGACTCTACTATCTCTATGACCTCATAAAGTGTGTAACAAGCAGAGTACACAACCTTCACCTTGTATAATCTCCTTGACACTTTTACCTCCCACACCTGTACCATGCCAACGAGAGCAGTGATACAGTGAAGATGCAACACTGATGTTTGCTGGAAGTTGGCAACCAAAATGTCATGTTGTACCACATAATATTCAACGAAGACCAGTGAATATGCAATTAAAGGACATGTTAATGCATTGCATTTATCAACAATAGAGAACACCTTGAACCAGTTGGACTTTACACATCCTAGTTGTCTGGGATCCCACACTCTACTCATAGAATTTGAATACACAATTAAGAAAAACATGTCATTACATACCCAACAATAGTAGTTCCTCCACGTTCTCTTTATATAACCGGTTAGAGCCATAAATCCGAAATCTATTCCTGGATCCCATACACAAAGATCCACTGCACTTATGGGAACGGTTACAATAAGCATAATGAAATTGGTAGTAGGAATAAATGGAAATTGACTCGAAATATGCTGATCATTGAATCCCCTAATAGATTTTCCATTTTCAGCGGCAATAAACAATCCAACAAAATGCAACACACTAGTTGATATGGCACTCACGTTCTCCAAAAAATATTCATCAAGAAATAAATCTGCCTACCCACCGTAAATGTCCCTAAATCAGTTTTCCATTTAGGAGGGTCACTACCAAGAGAGTTAGTAACTACATACCTCGTTGCCATATCTTGTTCGAGATGTTCATTCGACATCATATCTTCTCGACCAACAAGAGGAATTAAGAGTGATACCCAAGTCGCAATTGGATATACTATTTCAGTAATTCAAATATGCGTATTAGGCAACACAGGTGCTTGCTTAGTAAAAGGAGCTAGAGTACCAGATGCATCCCTTTGAGGAGATTTGTCAAACAAAGCAGCATTATCTAGTGATTTTTTCTCCTCCACACTATTCGATTCTTTCGTATCAGTTAACACCGAAGTAGGGAACTTGGTTTGCATACTAATATCTTTGCAGAATCTATAGTTAAGTTCAAGAATGCTAGAGCTCACAGTTGTATGTGAATTTTCATCGAACACCTGACCTTTGGTAATGGAAGAAGATTACCGTACCAAATCTGATTCTACTGATTTTGCATTCCAATTTGAGGAGTTCCCAGGCCTTCAAGAGTTGCGATCTCAGCATCACTTCCTGTAAGCAATGCCAAGGAATCCACATTGGTATACTTCTCAGGCAATTTCTCGAGCATATGGTCTGGTTCTGTGTTTCCACTTGTGAAGGCATCTTCCAAGTTAGATGAGTATGTGACAGGGCTTAAATCTACAACTGCAGAGGGAAAGTTTGTCGGAGGAACAAATGTAGTATAGCGAATATAGTCAATATAGGCTCGAAAAGCATATCTGCCATACTCACCGAAGTTGTGCATTGTGGAAATCGCATAAGCAATTTTTCCTTAAAATGCTTCCAATCTAAGAATTGCTTATTACTATGCAACCACGTAAACCAAGTAAGAGCTTCACCATCAAAGTAGAAATAAGGAAGAGGTAGCCAGTCCTTCTGGGAGAAGCCAAGGCAAGTGAAATACTGCTATTCCCGAAGAATCCAACCCTCTGGATCGTTGCCACCACTGAATCGATCCAATACCGTCATTGCCATTTGGAGTAAGAACAATGAAAGCACCAATGTAACAAACATTAAAATGGTTGTAGTGATTTTCTCAACTCAACAACCAAACAATAGGGAGAACAAACTAACAAGCTTTGATTCATACGAAAACGAGCAATTACAATATGAAGAACTTGAACAATAACAGTAACTATAAAGAAGAAGGGATGAGGGAACTAAGAGAGAATTGGGGATAAGAAGCACGGTCTTTGCCTAAGCATAATCATAATCTACATAAACCTATTTTGCTCTCACTAGTCTTTATTTATCAACCCGGATCCCACACATAGCCACTTAATTTGGTGTTGGGCCGCTTTGCCAATATTGGTCTAGGCACAATCATAACAGAGGTCTACCTTCTTTCCTTTTTAGCCTGTTTAAAAAAGAATGTCTCATTTCTTCTTTTTGGTACTACTTTAATTTCAGTTTTTCACATAACATATTTAAGTCCACATATTAAATAATATTTTGATATATTTGACATAACTTTAATTTACTATCATAAAATTGAATTTTTTTTTTTTTTCTTAAACTTTATCATTCTTGTCTAAACGAAGAGAGTACTACTAATACATTTCCCAAAATATGAAATTTAATGGATTCAAAAGGTAATATAATAATATTATTTCTGTTATTAATTGTTAGCTGTATGTCAAACAAAAGGAGTAGTTGGATAAAAGCATACTAATCTCAAGTCTCAACTAACACTATATGCAAAGACTAATCTCAGCTATATATATGCAAAGAATGAATTGAATTTTGGCAGAATCTGTTGTTCTTCCTCTTACCCTGCGCGCCAAACATCCCAAAAGCCTTTGAAAATATATGCGCCAACAATAAATTTTGGATAAAAGAAGAAAAAAGGGACAATCTTGAAAGCAATCTAAGCTAAAATATCTGCTATTTACTCTCCCCATTTTCTCTCTATGTCCATTTTCAGGCAGTAGCAGTGGATGTGTTATTGGGTCCAAGTTTGAGTTTGGGAAAAATGGTTTTACATTTACACGAACAAAACATAGAGCCCCAAAATCCAATCTTGAATTTTGATGCCCTTCTATGTGAGGAAGGTCGATTAGATGAGGGAGATTTGGGAGGAGGATACCATTCAGATGAAAGAAATCAGAATGGGGTCATCGAGAATGTGAAAAAGATTTCACCTTTGATAGAATGTGACTTGTTTTGGGAAGATGGTGAGGTTGAAACTCTGTTATCAAATGAAAAAGTGAATCTTTTTTATTGTACTAGTTTAGTTTCAGATGGGGTTTTGTTGGGGGTAAGAAAAAAGTCCTTGGAATGGATGTTGACTGTCATTGACCACTATGGTTTCAATGCTTTGACTGTTGTGTTAGCTGTCAACTATTTTGATAGATTTATATCTGGATTTCTTTTTCAGAAGGTTAAGCCATGGATGAGTCAGCTTGTGGCTGTTGCTTGTCTTTCCATTGCTGCTAAAGTAGAGGAGATTCAAGTGCCCCTTTTGTTAGACCTTCAAGTATGTAGCTATGTTTTGTTGATTAAGATAGAGTAAGTGATAAAAAGCATATCTAAAGTATCCTGATTTGATCTTCATACCTGAACTATAGGCTTGTGAGGTTCCTATATATTATCACCAACTACTGATTAAAACACATCTCAACTATCACTTGTCCTCTTTTTTTCTACCTGAATGTAGGTAAAGGGAACAATTGATAGTTGAAGAGTGTTTTGATAAATAGTTGGTGATAGTTCAGGTAGGAAACTTGCACATTAGGCATGTTTTGATCCTTCACTTATTAAGAGATTGTAGTGTTGGTGTTTGTATAAATGTCTTAACGGTTATGTCCGTTTGTCATTTCTCGAGTATTGAACACTGGATTGAAATGAAGTAGAATGGGCATTGAGAATTGATATAATTGATCATACATAGCTTAGGATTGAGATATGATAGTAATAGTTTAAGTTGTTATGGTTGTATTAATGATGGATGTATTTTGTTGATTAGGTATCAAATCCAAAGTATGTGTTTGAGGCAAAGACTATTCAGAAAATAGAACTTCTGGTGTTGTCCACCCTCAAATGGAAAATGAATCCAGTGACACCACTTTCATTTATAGACCATATCATCAGGAGATTTGGATTGATGACCAACCTACGGAGTTCCAGGGGAAATGTGAAAACATCATTCTTGGTATCATCACTGGTGAGATATCTATCTGAAAAGTTTGTTTGAGACGTTTGGATGCAGGTAGTTTATTGATTATATATTCGATCATGCTGAATGCAGATTCTAGGCTTCTGCACTATCCCCCATCTGTAATTGCAACTGTAACATTGTTTTATGTGATCAATGAGATTGAGCCTTGCAATGCAGTCGATTACCTTAATCAATTTATGGTTGTTCTTAAAGTTAGAAAGGTTCGCACTCTTTCACATTGAGTTTTATTTTCTGTAATCGACTTCTTTGGGCTTCTTAGTAATACCTTATAGTATTTGATTAGCAATATCACTATGCCTATTTGGTTTTGTGTGTCACTGAAGTTCTTGATCTTCATACAGGACAGCATTGATGAATGTCATGATCTCATTCTAGAGCTAATGGGCATTTTTGGATCCAAAATCTACCAAACCCACAAGCGCAAATGCCAATCTATTCCAGGCACTCCCGATGGAGTTATTGATGCATATTTTAGCTGTGAAAGCTCTAATTATTCTTTGGCCGTGGCACCATCAGTTTCATCCTTGCCAGAACCTCAGTCTAAGAGAAGTAGAACATAGGATCAACAAATTTTATTTGCTCCAATAAGTTGTGTGTCTGGTTTTAGATCACAGTTCTTCGCTGAGCTCACATCCTCTAGATTATCTAATTCGCAATGGTGATATATGGACACAGTTTTGGCATGTCCTCTTGAAATAGAATGCACAATTATATAATGTTCTACCAGACAATTATATGATGTTGCATTATGTTTTCTGGACATGTGATGAAATCCATGTAATGGTTTAGACAGATTTGAACATGAATTAAACTATGTCTGATTGGGAATTGGAGGAAGAATGAGTAAAATATATATCGGGAGATCTTTTCCTTAAGTGCATCGATGCTGCTATTTGAAATTTACTTTTTGAGTATGGTAACTATTGCCGATGAGTATGGATTCAAGATATACACACACACATACAAACACATATAATATGCGTTTTACTTGTTCTTTTCCACCCCTAGTTTGCTTCCTACCATATATTGCATACGCGTATGCCTCAATTCCAAGCAAGTTGCCATAACTGGATAGATGCTTGGAAGTGGGATCATAGATAGAAATGGATGTCTCATGTTTTCTTTGTTTTCTCAAAGATTGGATTGATAATCTACGATTTTCGAAGTAGGACAGGTTGGCAGTGGACTATATGTGCTTGTGAACTAGTATAATGAACCCGACAAAAGATCTGGACATGTTAGATCTATTGTACGGAACATTACCTTGCATTTATGTGGCTTGAACCTATCATGTCCCTTCTTGAATTCTTGTACATAACAAAAACTCAGTGCATCGTACTTCCCTTCTAATTTTCTGCTTGGAAAGAACAAAATTATCTGCTTATCAAGAAGTTCTTTGTCAAGATGATAGTTCCATATTGTGCTAATTTTTGTTTTAGCTGCATAATAGTTATTCATGATTAGTATATACATTTATTCAATATCTCAGACATCTTTGAATGTACTCTATAAGTCTCCACAACTCTCTACAATCCCTCTACTACTTTGCTATATTATAAAAATAAGTAAAAGTATCACTATTTATAATAATGAAAAATCTATTAATCTAGCTAGGAATTAGAAAATATATTCCAATAGCAACAATAATATATCCGGTGAAATTTTACAAGTGAAGTAGGGGAAGGGTAGAGTTTATGGAGACCATATCCCTACCTCGTGGAGGTAAAGGTTGTTTCCAGAGGACCCTTGGTTCGAGTACAACATATCAAAGTAGGTATTAAAAAGGGAAAACGATAGTGAAGAAAACAAAGCAATTAATAAGAAAACAGTAACAACCACAAATCATGTGATAACATAAACACAATAAACAACATATATATGACTATGTAATTAAAAGCAAGACACTAATAGAATACGACTAAATCCTTCGAAAATCAAGACAACACTCCATACTAGAGGCCACCACCGGCTTGTTCCAGATACTATTCTGATTAAAAATCTTATTTAGACATGAATAAAACAAATATTCAAATCATTAACAAATTTAATTTACTTTGAATTAGTCTTCCAACATTCTCCCATAATGCAAAGATGTGTATGATTGTCCTTTGTTGTTGTTGTTGCTATATTGGAGCATTTTTCTTCAATCCTTCAATTTTTTTAATTTGTGTTGGAGCAGTTCTCTCCAATTTTCTAATGTTGATGTACTTCTCATCAACTTGACGCTAAGGATGTACATAGATCAGATTGGTTCAGGCTTTTCAATTATCAAATCAAATCAATTTTATCGGATATTTAAATCTATAATCAATTTCAATCAATAAAAGTCAGATTTTTCAATCTCATCTTTTTAAATTATCTCAGAGTTTTTTCCTAATAAAATCTTCATAGCACAAAACATACGACTCGTGCTCTAAATACCTTTAATTCTAGCATGATACAACTATATTATAAGATAAGTACTATTACATGACTAAACGCTACATAAAAAATATAAAATTATTATACATTTCACTGTCCAAACCAATATAAAACTTTTACACATTTTTATGGTTTAAATCAACGTAAAATTTTGAAGTAGATATCCAACACTATAGTCTTTCCAAGCGTTAAATTAGTTTTTTATTATTAGCATTAATATTGATTTTGTTATGGCTTGAACTTTATTTGTGTCATTTACATTTATAAGCTACAAAACTTATTACACCATTAGAAAAGTCTGAGTTCAAATTTGAAATAATACCTTAAAAGACAAAAACGATGAAAAAGCTTAAGAAATATTTTATGAATTATATTACGATAAATATTTTTATGTGTAATATATTTATAAAACTTGTATACATGTATATCAGGTTGGTTTGATTTGGATTTGAATTTTTCTTAGTTTAAATCAAACAAAATTAATTGTGATTGGTTTTTATCAATACCAAATCATAGTCATTTTTTCTCTTTCGATTTGACTCGAATTATTGATTTTGTTTGTACATCTCTAGTTGTAATATTTTTCTCTAACTACTTTTCTCCAACTTTTAATTTTGTTGAAGCTCATCTTCAACTCGTATTGATACACTTTGTCAACAACACCTATTTTTGTTAAAATACTTGTCTTCAACGAGTGTTGATGCACTTGTGGCTAACACCTCTTGATTGTCGATTCACTTGTAATCAACTTCCATTATTTTTGCTAACTTCTTTCTAATTTCTAGAGAATAATTTCTTCATGAAATACACTTTATTCTTGTATTTCTTTAAATCTTCAATAGTTTTGTCAATCATTCTCGGTCTAATTATTTTTTTCATATAACCATATGCCATAAAAATCTCCTAAGTGTTTAAATGTGCTCTACAGTTCTCCACAACTCTCTACAATTTCTTTATCTCTTTGCTAAATGAAAAGAGAAAAAAAAACCAATAAGAGTAATGGTGAGGTGATAAATACTCTTTCATATCAAAAAATGCCTAGGAATCCATGAAAAGAAGTGAAGCCCCCCTATTTAGAATAGTACAAAAGGAAGAAGGTCAATTTACCTCTGTTATTAAAATAGTTTAAACATGTACATTGCTATATTCTTTATCTAATTAAATATAACTCTCACATTATACTTCGATCTAAATATATCCCTTCCATTATTCTTTGACACAAATTTGTCTTTAGTTTTGACGGAGGACCAAAATCAATCCTAACGGAACCATATGAACACCGCTAACAAGAAGTTTATTTAATAATTATATTTGACAGTACATGAGTATATTTGATCTTCTTTCCTAACATAAAACCTAATTTGGCTAGAAAATAGAAAAATTCATTTATATATTAACTATATAAATTATGTTTAAATATAAATTGAATAAATACCCAAATTCAAAACAAATTAAAATTTCCAAACTCCAATTTTAAATTATTCTCCCAACCCATATTGTGACAAACTCAGAGAGGACCACAAGAGTAGTAGAATGGGTAGTATTGCTTTATCTTTATAGGGAATATAGACTATTGTTTTGAGGTATTAAAAATGAAGAAGGCTTTTTAATAAATTATGTCCACAATATTTTTATGCTAGTGGAATTCATCAGTGACGGATTTAAATTTTTCATTCAGAAGGTTCAAAATATAAATTTAAAAAAAAACACAAAAAATCAAGAAAATTCTACATCTATTATATTCTATACATTCTTAAATTATAGGTAATATTTGATGAACCCCTAGTACCCATGTAGCTCCGCCCCTGGGAGCTGAATAAATTGGTGCAGTGTGAATCTTAATGCGTCAAAAAAACATTTTATATAATTTTTAATTTCTACTAAAACAAGTTTTTTTTTTCTTGCCTCCATCTCGAGGTACGATCACAGCAGTAGAATATACAACTCCCTGAAGAAGCACGACCAGTCAAATAGACATGAGTCATTACCAATAAAATAAAAAGGACCAGTCAAGTAGTGGAATATATAAATATAAATATATGAATCTAAGATGCTTACTTGCAAAGACAAAAACAAATGGGGTTCTGATTATAAATTAAGTCATAAAGTTTGGTCCTAAAAGTCCAACTAAAATATTTGCATATATAGAAAACATATTCTCGATGACCGGCAAAAGCAAAATCATATGAAAGTGTCAATAGATTTAACAAGATCCAATCAGCCCAAGAAAAAGTGATGAACTATCAAGTGTTGTTGGACAGATTTGAAGAAGACAAAAGGAAAATACTTCAGGTTACTTTAGACGGGAAACCTATTTTTTTAATTCATACATTTGTAAAAGGAAGGTTGAGGTGATAACACAACTTTCTTCTTGGCTTTTATATTTTTGCATTATTTAAGTATTCTCATGTGTAATATCATCATAGAGTATGTTACTAACTCAATGATGGTCGTAAAATACCTAGTTCTCTCTAGTTCTTATTTTCTTCATGCTTGTTAATTAGTAGAGGTTCATAACCTTATTAGGAATGGAAAGGTAAGGCCTAGCCCCCCTTGCTTTTACTTATCCCTATTGAGGATTTTTATATTTTTTATATTAATAAAACACCACTAGACACTCTGTCTAGCGGTATATTTTAAAAAAATATATATATATATTCTCGATGACTTATCCAATTTCTTTTTGAAAGCATATACTACCTAGTATAAAATACGAATAAACCAAGGACATTCAATATTTATTATATATATGTTGACCATAATTTTAATCTTATTGCATATAGAAGAAGTGATATAGGATCACCTTATTCAAGTCCCTTAGCAACATCAAGTTGGCTTACTGCTATCACTATTGAACAATATGATGTAATTATGGGTGACAACTGGGCGGGTTGGATTAAATTTGGGTGGGTCAAAATGGGTCAAGACAATAAAGGGATCAAGATCCAACCCAACTCAAATTTGTTTTGGTCAAAATGGGTTAGGTAACGGGTTATTAACGGGTCATAACCCAATCCGCCCAATTTTTACTAAGTTTTAATAGCTTTATTTGTTATTCTTTAAGCTTTTAGTACCTAATAAAATTATTTTTTCATTATTATGACTATATACATAACATATAAAAAAAAAAATTAATAATATTTTGACAAGATTTCTCAAAATTCAATTTGGGTTACATATCAACCCAATTTTTAATGGGTTGAAATAGATTGGGTTGAGATGAGTTGAGCTAACAAATGGGTGAGTCAATAACCAACCCAAACCTAAATTGGTTGGGTCTAATTGGACGAATTGGGCTTAATTTTGCCACCCTAGATGTAATTGAGCTGCATTATCCAATTAATAAACCTTGTAGGAAAATTAAGGTCATTCAACAAAGTCATAATATCCTTTTGTAGATGAATCTTAACCATACATCTGGCTGATTTGTGTTTCTTGGCGTATGATTTCACCAACACTTCATAAACAACATGCAAACTCTAAGGCTAGATGATAAAAAAATAGAGAAACAAATAAATGATGAAAATGGGAAAACAAGGAATCGATATTATCCATGATGGTTGAACCAAGTTTTATATTGAATTTTAAATTAATAATATGTACATATTCAGTAGATTTTAAAACAAATACTCCCTATGTCCCAATCTATGTGACATTTTTCATTTTTCAAGAGTCAAACTATTTAAGTTTGACCGGGAATTTGCGCATATAATCTTCAATTTTTAAAAAATGAAATTTATATATTTGTAAACTACGTAAAAAGTACTATAAGTCACAATAATTGAAAATTCAAAATGTTTAAAAGACTTATGAAAAGTTTACGGTCAAAGATAAACTTATTTGAATCTCGAAATTCGAAAAGTGCCACATAAAATGGGACGGAGGGAGTACAAGATTTGAATAAAAACTACCAGAGTTCGGAGAAATTCGGAGCTGATACTCTAGCTCCCCCTATGCAAGGAATGAACTTGCTTTTTAAATCATTCGAAAAAATGATTGAGTTTCCAGTACTCTATTGGCAATATTAAGTTATTACTGGTGAATAGGAAGAAATACAAATATATTGGGCTGTAAAAGTAAAAAAAAATAGAGAAAAATTTGTTGTTTTCGCTCTGAGTTGCTCAAATTGAGTACTCAGCCTTGCAAAACACACAACTAATCAGAGCTAATTTTGTAGGTTGCAGTATATAATCGTATATATAATGTATAATTACGTATCAGAGATGTATATACATTTATTAACATTGTCTGTACCGTATTTTATACATTGCATCAGTCATCTTTCTCAATGAGGTGATTTTTTTTCAATCTCCATCAATTCCAATCTAATCTTAACGTTTTGAGTCTTTAATTTTAATATATTCACCCAAAACAATTTATATTTACGGCAAATTAAAATTTTAAAATCTGAGCTAAGCACTGAATAGACAAAGAACTATTTACTTGACTAATACAATAAAACAAAACAACACTTGCAATATTTTCGACAGGATATTTTTAATTAAATCACTGAAAAATCGCATGTGAGCTGACATTTCAAATACTAATACCTTCTGGAAATGGAAATATGAACATATTATCCTTGTCTTTGAATTTTAAAGGTTTTCTCTGTTAGAATCTTTTAAAAATTAAGTTTTCTTCTCCGTTTTAAGTATTTTTACTTAATTGTAGAAATATTTCGACATTTCAAAAGTAGTTTTTTTTCAGAAGAAGTAAAAATCACGACACACAAAATATCGGGCCTCGGATTGGGAATCGAGGTCAGGTCTTACAAAGGCGGAGTTAAGATTAAGAGTTTGGGGTTCTAAATTTCCTTTTAAAAAAAAGAGAGAGAGAGGGGTTCGAACCCACAACTCTAGCGTGAAGAGCATTTTCACGGTCCCTTCCTTACCACTGAACCATCAATTAATTTTGTTAGGGGTTCACAAAGTAATATACATATATATATTTATTTAATTTTCTAATACAAATACAGGGCCCCCACCTAGCTCCACCTCAGGGTCTTAGGTCCAATCTTTGGGTCAGTTCTCGGATCGATCATTGAGGTCGTGTTCCGATTCAGGTGTTGGGGTCAAATCCTAATTCGAATGTAGGATCTTGAATCAATAGCCGCAGTCAATCTCGAGTCAAGTGTTGGGGTCAATTTTTGGATCAATCATTGGGGTTGTATCTTGATTTAAGTGTCGAAGTCCGGTCCTGAATCGGTTATGTAACACTCCAAAAACTTCTAAGCTAAGACCCGAATCATTCAATAACACCTCACAACACTACACTTAGAATTTGAATTGTTCAGACAACACCACGAACTTTGAGAAAGGTTAAAGAGGGTTAACAGGCAAGTCCATGAGCCCAAAATGGACCATAGACCCTTCATGAAACAATAAACGGTCCGTTTAGGGGTCCACGACCCGTTTAGGGCAAGGTGACCAACCGTCAGGGTCAACTCAACAACATTGGGGGCCTAAAGCCAAATCATAGAGAGGGGCCCTAAAAAAAATTTAAAAAATCATTATATATACTTTTATTTAAAATCTACTTTTCTAGCGTTTTTAGATGCGAATTCATTAATTACTGTTATATAATCGATTTGTTTTAGTAATTCTTTTTCAATTGATAATATAGCTAATCCATTCAATCTCTCTTGAGACATTGTTTATCTTAGTTAAGATTTTATCAATTTTATTTTCGAAAAACTTTTTTTCGGCTAAGGCAATGGTTATAGGAATTGTTAACATTATTCTATAAGCAATACATGCATTAGGAAAAGAATCAAGTCTTTTTATTAGATTGAGTATTTCCATTAGATCACTATTTTCTACTTGTATTATTTCTCTTAACACTTTTAATTCAAAAAATAAATCTAAACCATTAATATCAGAATAACTACTATGTGTTAAAGAAAGTTCAAGGTTAAGACAGTACTATTTTAAATTCTCATCTTATGCTAAATAATTTACAACAAAAACAAAAAACTTTATCCAAATCTTTAGAGTAAATTAACCATTTTCTTTCATGTTTTTCTCCGTTTGCCAATTTTTGAATATAGTGTGTTGTAGAAAAACGTCGTAAGTGTTTATCCTTTGGAAAATTTATATTAATCATTCTAATTGGTCCCTTTCATACTAATAGATCTCTCAATTTTGTATATGTATTATTCCATTGACTTGGGTCATATATATTTTTATGGATGCAACTATTTAAATTACTTAGGAGTTCTTAATTATAGGGAACTATGTCACATTTTTCACCAACTTCTTCTAGATTTTCTTCTTGGATGTTATTATCATCTAACTCAATTCGGTTAGTGACTTGTTCATTTGAAGAACACCCTCCAATATTTTTGATTCAGAATTTTTATTATTTGTTAAAAATCTATCAAGGGCTCCTTTTTTGGGATTTATTTAATTCCTCTAGTTTTCTCTTTTTCTCTCTTTCTGTAAAACTAGAATCATATTTTCTAGTTGACATAGTTAAATTAAATAAATTGTAATAATAACTAAAACAAGAATATATATGCTTATGAACTAAGAATATCAACAATAACAAATTTTTAAGAAAAGCTATAAAATAAAGTTAGACTAATAAAACCTGACTCACGAATTTGATAAGTTGATATAATAATATCGAAATAATGGTGTGTTTCTTGACTCCTTCAATAGAATGATTACTGGTTGCACTTCTTGAAATGCGTAGAAAATACCCAAAAGTAAATTTTGTTCTTTTGTAACTTCAAACTTGTAAGCAATAGTATATCAAAAGATTTTGTAGGAGAGAGTTCAATATTGAGAATAAAATAATAAATAGAGAATAAAAGATGAGTATTAAGGTATATAATAATATATGATTAAAGTCTTGGGAGATAAATAAGGAAGCATGATTTCTCACTCCCGGAAATTATTCCAAAAATTGTTCATTTCCCTAGACCCTAATTAAAATTAAAAGCACTTTACCATTTGTTTAATTTTTGCACGTTTAGTATTCCCAAAAATTGTTCCACTCATTCCTTAATTAAAAACTATCAAACTAACGGTACTTTTACCTTCTTCTTTTTTTTTAATTCTTGCATTTTTTTTTTCACTTCTTGCACCTTTTTAAAAAAAAAATTAAAAGTAAATATAATTTTTTTAAGTATATATATAAGTACTTTTTAAAAAAAAATTGGGGCTCCCAAAAATATGGGGCCCCAAGCGGTGGCTTTAGTGGCCTAGTGGTTAAGACGGCCCTGCCAACCGTCCAGGGTTGCAAATGTGGGAGTCACCTGGACAGTACCCTAGACGGCCCGTGGTGGCTTGTACGGTCCGTTTAGGGGTCCGTACAAGTCACCCATCATGTTTTATTATTTGGGTCAACTTTAAGCAATCATATCTCTCAGCACATAATAAATTATGTGGCCCATAACCTGTCAAATTAGAGTCTTTGAGTCATCTTTCCAATCCTACTAATTTTACCTCATTTAGAGTTTGGAGTAAAAAGTTATGCTCATTTTGGTTTTAAACTGAATTTTGAGAAAGTAAAGAGGAGTTTGGAAAAATTAAGCAAAGAGTATAAGGGGAACTAAGTATTTCCCAAATGTTTTATTTTTACATGAAGAAAGAAAATATTATTTTTTTTAAAGAAAAGTTAAAAGAGATTTTAGAAAGATTGAGTGCATAGCAGTTCCTTCTTAAAGAGGCCCCTTTTGAGTAATAATTATCTCAACCCAAAATATTTTTTTACATTGAGCAAAGAAAAACCTTGTTTTCTAAATGAACATTAGAAAACATTTTTTGTATTAGTTAATTTTTTAAGCTATGTGTCTCAGAAACTTCTACCAACATCGCTCCTATTCGTCACATATCATCTTCCTCCGCCGAAGGACGCTAGTCAACTTTTCGATGTCCACTCATGTGAGTTCGAGAGTCTTCTCCACTATGTCTGTGTATTGAGGTTTGTAGATAGAATGTCCCCTAATCAGCTCTTGTTCGATCTGTTTTTTATCTATCTCAAAAGCTCAAATTAAAGTTAAGTCTCCTCTGGGACTATTCGCCGGATGAAGAAGCTCAAAGATGGAGCTTCTAGTAGAAGCGGCTCTTGTCTGAAGTCTGAGGTAATTGAAGAAATCTTATGCCTAGCTTTTTTCGTTAGTTATCTAAGATAGTTCATCTTTTACAAGGTGAAATTGGTTTATTCCTCTTAGGGTTGGAAGCCTAGGTCCTTCTTTCCTAATGGAAAAAATCAAAACAAGATTTCTAGCCTAGAAGAAAGTGACGAAGAAACTGTGAATTCCATAAGTATTTGGTTACTAATAATTAAGCTTTTACCTGTCTACTATTAATCAAGCTACTATTTGAATTAGGCTATATTATGGAGCTGCCATTAACTAGTATTTGCTCTATTTCAAAATAAGTGAATTGTTGAGGTAATGCATATTCATTAAGAAAATAAGTTTAGGACATAAATTGAATATCACTTTCCACTTTTGTCCTTTTAGTTATTTTCAAACTATTCTTGAAAATATAACTTAATTCAAAGTAAAAATCATAAATACGAGCAATTAACTCTCTTGAAACTATCAATTAGAAGAGGTAAATGAGAGATAAAAATGGAAAAAACTTCAAACAATTCTTTTGAATTTTGAACAATTCACTAATTGAACTGTGAAAAAAGGCTCAACAATTCTCTTATTTTGTAATGGGAAAATTACGCGGTTAAGCAAACTTGTATTATTTAATTACTCATTATAGCTATAGTTTGCTATAATTATCACTTGCGACTAACATTAACCATTAATTATGTGGGCTGATTTCGAGTTTGTATAATTAAGTACATTTGTATATGTATAATTCGCCACATTTGTATAATTCACAACTAACAATTCTTTGTTTGATTTGTATTTGTATATGATGGTTTGTATTTGCATATGATATTAATTTCCTTTGGCTTTTCAGTTTTGTCATCGTATACATTCAATCATTTTGTGTATAACTTTTTAAAGTTTGTATAAACTTGTAGTTTTCAGATTTTGTATAATATAGTTTATATAATGTAATTTGTATAATATATTTTGTATAATTGTTTAAAGTTCATACTTTTATGTTTGTATCAATTCGTTATTTCAAGTTTATTATATTTGTATAATCTAGACTTTATATTACTCAATTAGACAAAAACACACAAATTATACAAACGTAACTGCGAATTATACAAATTATTGTCCTCTCTCGCTCGCCTCTCTCCTCGCTCTCCCAATCTCGCTCGCCTCTCTCCCCCCTCTCCCAATCTCGCTCGCCCCTCTCCTCCCTCTCCCAATCTCTCTCGCCAGAATATACAAATACATACGTATAATATACAATTATCTAACCGATATTACATATACAATTTACCTCTCTCCCACTCTTTTCCCACTCTCTCCTCCCTCTCCTAGTCTCGCTCGCCACTCTCATCCCTATAACATGTAGCTACGAATCGTAATTATCAAACTATACCTATAGAGCGTAATTATGCTATTTTTAAGTGGATATATGCCAAAATTCCTCTATTACAAAAGTAAAAACTACGGAAAATAGCAAATTACATTATATGTTAAATTAATATAGCTTATTTACTTATTGTGGATATATTTAATTATTAAATAGCAAATACAATCCTACATGCATAATAAAGTTTTTCCACCCCTTTTTACGCTTCACTGTCTCTAGTTCCCACCTTCAAAGCTTCTCTTTCAATCTTTCCCTAAATCACCGTATATTCCTCAATATTCTCCTTACAATCACAGTCTCGCTCCCCCTAAAATTCTTATAATTAACGATTTTTGCTTGATTTTCGGAGCTTATTTGTGATTCAAAGGTATCTTTTAATTCTATTTTTTTTTCTCTTTTTTCATTGAAGATTATAGTTGTATATACGTTTCTACTATCTTTATGGGGTTGAATTTGAAGATTTTTTTTTCACCATTACAATGGCGGAAATTACTACTCTGAAGAGGGTCACAAGTGGTACACATTATTCTGATAAATGTTTGGAAGAAATACCTTCGTTTGATTTCTGTATCACTCAAGAGCAAGCACAAATTTCAGGCTCTATTGTTGCGATAAAGATTGAGAAGCGATCAAAATTTCGTAATGAACCCATAACTTTGAAACTAAATGATGAATCAGAAAGGGCTAATTCTTTCGAGAGGAAAGAAGGTTCAAACCTGTCATGAATAAAACACAAATTGACAAGAGGAGAAAACTAAAAAATGTTGTTTCTGGTAGAAGTGGAAAAAAAATAGTTAATGAAGAACAGGAAGAAGAAATTGAGGTATGTATATTTTTCAATTTTACATAGTAGAATACTTACGTACATATGTAATTGGATTGTATTAGTTTCAATATGTCATATTTGATGGGTTATTCAATACTGATAGTGGTCAAACAAATATATTTGTTCTTTGCATTCAATGTATGTTAATCAATTGTTATATTCATATCAATTTACTATAATTTGATTAGGAGGATGGAATTGAACAAACAAATAACATCAAGAGGAAAGAAGATTTAACAAAGATAATCATTCTTGACAAGAGAAGAAAAGTAAAAAATGTTGCTTCTAGTAGCAATGGTAAAAAAGTTATACAACAAGATCATCATGAAGAAATTGAGGCGTGTATATATACTTTTCAAATGTATATATTGTGGAATACATATAAACGTGTTACTTCTATTGTATTAGATGTTGTTTTCACTTGAGATCTCCTTTATACATCTATACAACAATACTTTATATTGTTTAACCAATTATTTGGTTATTGTATTCAATGTATGGTAGACAATTATTTGTATTCATATTAATGTTGTGTAATTTGAAAAAGAGGAAGTTATTATAGTTTATAATACTTTTCAAATTATTAATTATATTGTGGAATACTTATACAAATTTGATACTTGTATTGTATTGGAGGTTATTGTCATCTGTATTTGAATATTAAAATGTTCTTAAAATGTGAATAGATAATGTAACTGGTAGTTAATGTACAATTAGTTTCATTTTTTTAGAATATTTGAATACTTAGATACTTTTCAAACTTGGATACTTAAATTATATTTTGTGTCACTGCCACTTTTATTTTACTATGGTGTTTGGAATGTTGATTAGCTAATCTAAGTAGTATTTAATAAAAATGTAGTTTCATTGCATTTTATGTATGCAAGGAATTAGACTTTATGTTTTAGATTTGTATTTGACTATTACCAACTTCTTAAAATGTTGAGTAGTTTTAAAGTAGTAGTTAATGTAAGTGTAGTTTCATACTATTGTATTTTCTGTATGTAGGGAATCAAATTTTATGTGTTAGATCGCCCGATCGAACCCCCGCACATACAGGTATATGCAAATCATAACATAATTAATGATTTGAAGGCGAAGTTTACACTGATCCAGTTCAATCGATTCAGGATACATGTTTTGGGGTGTATACTCGAATGCACGAGTGTCGGACGCAAGCACAAATCTTACTATATTCATTAATAAACTTTTGTAATTCATCGGTAATCATATCCAAAGAATTTTGAAAATAATTACAATTAGGGCAATCAAGTTATCTTACCTCGCTTGATTCTCCCATTACCATAAAGCAGATATTTGTTGTTTGGGAATGATCTTCTTCCAATGCTTCTTCATCGCTCCACGTTTCAAGACTCTTTGGATCCCATTCTTCCTATGGCTCCTTTTTTTGAGTTTAGGACAATTATGTCTAATATGGCAGGCTTTCCATTGTAATAACATCAATCATCATTTTTATGGTAGTCATTATTCTTATAGTCTTGTTGGGGCCTATGTCTTCTTTGTCACAGTATTTGTCTAGCTCTCTATTTTATATGAGTCATTCCCTCACATTAATCAACCTCTTCCTCAATTTTAAAAGTTCCACTAGTAAAAGTTACAGTTTTCTTTTTGTCATCTTTGTTGTATCTATTGATACGATTTTGTTCATACGCCATAAGATTTTTTCGAAGTTCATCGTAGGTCATCTTTTGCAGATCTCCATCCTCAAGAGTAGAAGCTTTGGTTTTCCAGGCTTCTGAAAGACTTTCGATAAGCTTTCTAATTTGTAATTCATTTAAGTATATCATTCTCAGAGATTTGATATCGCAAATAATTTTGCTAAATTGTGAGAACATACTCTCTACATCATCCTCGTCTGCCATTTTGAACAATTCATATTCATTTGCAAATGAATTGATTGGAGCTTCTTTTACTTTATTGGTTTCTTCAAAGGTGACTTCGAGCTTGTCTCACTTATTTTTTTCTAGTTTCATATGTGAAGATTTTGTCGTATCTTGCTTCATTAACTGCACAATATAACAGACTTATAGCTCTAGCATTAGTTTGGATTACCTCTTATTATTCCATTGTGATGTCAAAAGATTATGGATCAAAAGGTTTGTCAGCAGTTTCCTTCCCAGTGAGTTCAGGAATGAGCTTTGCTCCCTTTTTGATAACTATCCATGCTTGGAGGTCGTTTGAAGTAAGAAAACATTGGTTTTGTCTTTCCAGTAGTACTAGTGTTGACCATTAAAGTAAGGAGGTCGGTTTGAAGAATGTGTGTCCTGAATAAGAGCACTAGGAATTTGATAATTTTTCATAGATCTTTACTCACGTGTGGTTAAATACTCTATTGGTGAAACTTGCTCTGATGCCAATTGAAAGTTAAGAAAGGGGAGAATTAAAATTATAGTAGTCAACTGACCTTTGTGAGTAGTCGACGCTTCCTGCAGGTTAGATTCACAGAATATAAATAAGCAAAAGATAGAAATTAAATAAACACACAATATTTTTATAGAGCAACTTTCACATATAGCAAACACAAAATTCATATTTGTATGCTATAACAAAGTTTACATAATTGCGCTCCATAGCAAACATAAATATTTATATTTCGCTATACATACACAAAAGAAAGCAGTTGTATAATCTGCTTTGGTATACATATACAAAAAGATCAATTGTATAAAGTGAGAGAGGCGAGTGAGCGAGCGAGATCTGGGAGAGTGGCGAGTGAGATCTGGGAGAGGGGGAATAGGG
>NW_006239652.1:40823-56981 GCF_000226075.1 Solanum tuberosum | reverse complement strand
TTGTATAAAGTGAGAGAGGCGAGTGAGAAAGCGAGATCTGGGAGAGTGGCGAGCGAGATCTGGGAGAGGGGAGAGAGGGGAACTAAAATATATGTATATATACAATTTTCACGCATTTTATACATTTGCGTTTTTGTATAAAGTGAGAGATGCGAGTGAAAGAGCGAGATCTGGGAGAGTGGTGAGCGAGATCTGGGAGAGTGGCGAGCGAGATCTGGGAGAGGGGAGAGAGGGGAACTAAAATATATGTATATATACAATTTTCACGCATTTTATACATTTGCGTTTTTGTATAAAGTGAGAGATGCGAGTGAAAGAGCGAGATCTGGGAGAGTGGTGAGCGAGATCTGGGAGAGTGGCGAGCGAGATCTGGGAGAGGGGAGAGAGGGGAACTAAAATATATGTATATATACAATTTTCACGCATTTTATACATTTGCGTTTTTGTATAAAGTGAGAGATGCGAGTGAAAGAGCGAGATCTGGGAGAGTGGTGAGCGAGATCTGGGAGAGTGGCGAGCGAGATCTGGGAGAGGGGAGAGAGGGGAACGAAAATATATGTATATATACAATTTTCTCTCGTTTTATACAAACACAAATGCACTTTATACAGTTGCGTTTGTATAAAAAACGAGAGAGGCGAGGGAGAGAACGAGAGTGGCGAGCGAGATTCACCAGGAGAGAGGTGAAATAACAACAGTTTGCTATGAGGTACAATTAAATCAAACTATATTTATAGTATTTAATTTGAATTAATAGTTTGCTATTATATACAATTTTCCCATTTTTATACTTGTTCGGATCACCGGTATGGTACCTAGTCCAGTCCCTTTGGGTTTCAAAGGTTTCCCTTAGAGGTTGAAAGGGAACTTAAGTTGTACAAAGTTGAACCTAAAGACATGTGTGATATGCAAATCAGAGTTTCTTTTTTGACACGACTTCTACTTGTATAACCTACACTCAGAATCTTTCCTTTTTTTTCCTTTTCAATTGTTCACTCAAGTGAGTACAAAATTTTATGAAAGATGGAAAAAGATAACAATATAAGTTCAAGTGAAGTTGTGTACGTCTAACTATAGAAGTAGGTTTGTCTTTATACACGATATTATATGATCGTTGTAGCTCTAACATGAAATCCAATGGAGTTTCCTTCAATCAAGAATTTATAACGTTTTCTTGATTGAGTTCACGCCTTCTTTGACTGAAATTCAGCGATGTCCAATCTGCCTTGAACATATTTTTACTTGTAGGTTTCTCCTGTAGGTTGATGGTTGATTTTCCTTATGAATCGAGATTTGATTTCTTGCATAGGGGATCTTTATTTCTTGAATCGCTTGATTCACTGGTCTGATTTATTTGATATCTGCATATGTGAAATTTGCCTTGATTTACTTGATATCTGCATAAGTGAAATTCACTTTTCTTTTTTGGCTTCAACTAGATTGATTTGAGTGAATCAATCTTTTCCTTATGTGACGACTGTTGTTTTGATAATTGATGAGTCAATCTTTTAGATCTCGTGTATCTAGAACAGATATACAGATCCTGATTTCCCTGCGACATAGGGGAGTTTGTCATTATGCAAAACATCATAAGCTAGCATCCTCCTCTTTCTACTTTTCAATTCCAAACTCATTAACGATACGAGAATCAAAGCATCATCATTAGAAAGACCTTGCAATAAATTGTTCTCGAGTGAAATTCAAAATAAATGAAGTCTATTTTTGATAAATCAATGGAAGTATGTTGTACATATATTAACAATTTTCTTGTTTGAAGAATCATTAGCCATGAAATATATTTTAAAAATGCTAAATCAATAAAGTTTTATCATAATTTGGTATAACTATCAAAAATTAGAAGACTACATATAAATTGAAAGCTATAGAAAAATCATATACATGACATAAATGATAGTTACAAACCTCAAATTGTATTACTACTTTTTATTCAAAATTTTATGATTTAATGGAAAAAAACGAGTGAGCTAGGGAGAAGGACAGAAGAGAGAGAATGTGGGTGATGAATGTGGGATGGGAGGTTTGATGAGAGACAGTGAGTTGATTAGGATGAAGACGTTAATTGTGGATACATAATCTGTTGAGATATTCCATTGTCTTAATCTAGGCTAGTTTTTAGGAAATGGTGTATCACAATGTATCTAACTTACAATATGGTATAAAATTCTTAATTAGTGAGAATATATGTAATTATTTGAAATTATAGGTAATGTTAGTAATTGTCTCTTAAATGTGTATATGATGTGATTTTTCCATGTTAGTATATATGATATGAATATATGTCTAATAAGATAGTTTAAACTATTTTTATGGGTCGGATCATTGAAATGATTGAAGTGGATATCTTTTTGTTTCTTAAAAGCTTGATTTTAAATAAGAACTTCATGTCAACAAAATTTAATTTAAAAAATTAATAAAATAAGTTAAGTGAATTTGTAGGTGAAATTCCATTATTGAATGATTTTTCAGTTACAAAATAAAGTTGACTGGCTTTTAAGAAAATTTACTCATAATTAAGTGAACATTTGAGATATTATTTTGAACAAATTTTACAGTCAAACACATATTCAATAATTACATTTAAAAATTTATGGCAGCTAAATCACTATTAATGTTTCCTCACTTTCCTCGTGCCTTATTCAAGATTTATTTAATTAGATGTTAGGAAGAAACAAAATAGAGAGAATCAAAATAACAAAGAATTAGAATAAACATGACTTCACCTCCTATATAAACCCCTAGTTACAACACTAATTAACTAGAGAAGATAATTAAGTCCCCCTTGAGAGAATATGGAAATAGTTTGGCTATTTTCACCTCTCACTATTTCCGTATTGTTCCTAGTCTTCAAACTTGTGTCATTGACACTAAACAAACATAATCTCCCACCAAGTCCAGCACTTAAGTTTCCAATAATAGGACATCTCTATATTTTGAAAGAACATATACATCGTACCCTTGAAAATCTTTCTGAAAAACATGGTCCAATATTCTCTCTTCAATTAGGCAAACGTCTCGTCGTGGTTGTGTCATCTCCATCCTCAGTGAAGGAATGTTTCACCAAGAATGATGTTGTTCTTGCTGATCGTCCTCCTTTAATGATCGGAGGATACAACTGCACAACAATCATCGATTCGTGTTATGGTGATCATTGGCGTAACCTAAGACGTATTTGTGCACTTGAAATCCTCTCCGTTACTAGTCTCAACAAGTCACAAACCATTAGACAATTTGAAGTCAAGCTTCTTTTGAACAAGTTGTTTCAAAATTGTAACGATTTTGGTACAATTTTTGAACTTAAGTCAAAATTTACTGAATTATCATTTAATGTTATTATGAGAATGGTATCTGGAGACGGATTTTTCGATCAAGATAAAGGTAAGGCGGTGTATTTTCGTGAGCTTATAGATGAATTTTTTAGCAATGGGGGTGCATCAAATGTTGATGATTTTTTGCCTGTACCATTTGGTTGGATTTATAAGTTTATTAAAAAGAATGCGCTGACGCAGCTTGGCAAAAAATTGGATGAGTTCTTGCAAGATTTAATTGATGAATACCGTGGTGTGGAGAACCAAAATACTATGATTGATAATTTGCTTTCTTTGCAAGAATCGCAACCAGATTACTATACTGACGATATCCTTAAAGGAATTATATTGGTAAGCTTTCAATACTCATGCATCCCCATATATACTACGTACATATATGTGTACCCTTTAATTATTATTTGTCGGGAAAAAGGCCATTTATATCGCTCAAGTGGTGCATATAATATATATACTCTCATCGTATAATAAATGGTGCATAGATACTGATTTTTGCTACCAAGCTGAATTTATTAAAAAAAAAAAAAAAGAAGATAAACACAAAACTGATCTACAAAAAATCAAGCCCTCTTTTATTTGGATCGACCCAAACTCATGTTATGACTGAATGGAAGAGGGATTGGGTTTTTTCATTTGGGTTGGGTCTGGTCCTGGCCGGATCCGGTTGGGGTAATTAAAAAATGGGTGAGTTAATTTTTTTAAATTAAGTGACATTTTTTGGAATTATAAAACTTGTTTTAAGATTTTTCTTAATTCAATGAATATAGACATATTTATGAAAAAGATAAATATACCCCACATATTAAACTACAGGGGTATATTCACCTTCTTTTTTTTCAAAACAACAAGTATATTTACTCTAAAACAAAAAATTAAAGGATATATTTTTCCATTTTCCCCTTATTTATTACACTGGAGCACAAACATCAACAAATATACCTAGTACTTGGCTAGGGTACTACTAAGAAATATCCAAAACACCAAGCTAATCAAAGAATCAAATAATCTAGTCATATATATATATATATACATTGTTTGTTTGATTTGATTTTTTTGATTAAAAATACATACACAATTTATAAATATATATATATCATTAAAAAGTTGTAGATATAATATTCATGATACTTTTTTGATATGTTACGCAGGTGATAGTGATTGGGGGAACAGACACAACAGCTGTGACTATAGAATGGGCAATGACACATTTACTTAACCATCCACAAGTGTTGTACAAAGTAAGAACTGAAATAGACAAGCATGTTGGTTTTGATCGTCTAGTGAATGAGACTGATTTGCCCAATTTGAAATATCTTCAACGTATCATTTCGGAGACTTTCCGATTATCTCCAGCAGCACCGATGTTAATTCCCCATCAATCAGCAAATGATACCAAAATAGGTGGTTTCGACGTTCCACGTGGGACAATCCTATTGGTGAATGCTTGGGCTGTTCATAGGGATCCGTTAGTATGGGCTGACGATCCAGCAAGTTTTAGACCAGAGAGATTCGAAGGTATCGATGTGAAACCGTGGGAGTTATTGCCATTTGGAATGGGAAGGAGGACATGCCCAGGTGCTGGACTTGCTCAACGTGTGATTGCTTTAACTGTTGGAACTTTGGTTCAGTGTTTTGAGTGGGAAATAGTTAGCAAAGACAGTGATATAGCTGAAGGGAGTGGTCTCACTCTTGCAAAAGCTGAGCCACTTACTGCAAAGTGCAAGGCACGTGATATTGCTTATGCACTACTTTAATTAATTTCTAGAAATGCACCGAACATCTTGTTTGGTTGGTTGTTATTTATCGTTTCATAAGATATCGTTTTATAATGTGGGGACAGATTTCTCAATGTTGGTCAAAGTACTATAAAATTTCAATATTTAACTTATACTTTTGTTTTTTCCGGTCGCATTTAACTTATATAATCTATATTTATTTCTACAATGATTGTATCATGAGTTCTCTCTAATCCACAAAGATAGAAGGTAAGGTCTCTAAATTTCGACCTTTTTCAAGTGTGGATATCTTTTTATATATAGCTCAAAGTTATATATAGACCAGGAGAGAAATCGTTCAAAATTTTCTTTATGTTGGTGTCTTAAAATGTGAAATGAAACTTTTATAGATCCATTTTTTTCTTGTAGGTTACAAGAATTAATGAAAAACAAAAATTCAACCAAATGAATATGTGAAAGCACCAGATAATAGTAGTATGACTACATTTTTTGTACTGAGAGTTAGGACTACAAAAATAAGAGCTGTAAAAACATTGGTATAAAAAAGGGTGCAAAGATAAAATAGAAAAGAGGTTTTTCAAAGAAAAAAAAAATGCAAATGAAGAAAAGAATAAAGTTTGAGAAAATGAAAGTGTGTGAGAGATTGTCACAAGTCACAACAAGGAAAGGAATCCGCAAAGACACTTGTCAAAAAGAAATGGTGCCCTCATACAATTATTGTTGGACATTGTGTCTTAACCACCATAAAAATTTTCACATACATGTACCTTAACCAAGATCAGGAATTGCATACATGAAAATAATCAAATGTAGTATTAATAAAATTGCTGACTTTTGGGGATTAACACTATAACAAAAATAAATTTTAGCAGTAATAAAATAAAGAGTACTAAAATGTGTACATGCATTAGTTAATTATTATTAGATCTAATGTCGTTATAGACTTTATGAACATTTACTAAGAATGTAATTGCTTATTTTTAATGTAGTTGCATTGACAATACTAAAATGCTTAGTAGTGTATTACGAAATTCAAAGTGAAGGGACAAGAAATTCCGTAAAACCGGTTTAGTTTGTCCCCCGCCCTGCCCATTTTCTGTCTTAACGGACGGAACAAGTTTCCACTTTTTTCCAACTCCATGTTGCCACTATTATATATACATTTTACAAAATGCCAATATGCATTATTTTGAACCACCAATAATACATAAACTTAAAAGAACGATTTGGATTCAGTTTAAACTTTGTAATATTTTTCAAATGTTAGAAGCAAAGAGCCGGTTCAACAGCATTATCTCCATCTTTACATTATTGAACATCACCATTATCCTCATTTTTTGTAGCATAGCAGCGGAGGCTATAAGACCAGTTTCGACGACACGCTACGTCAAATCAGATGATGTTCCAATCTTTAGAAATGAAGCATATTCTGGTCCAAGCCGTCATGGTCGAGGTCATTAATTAGTGAATATTACAACATGAAGAAGCTAAGTCCAAATCTCATTTTTCACTTCTTTATAATAATATTATCTACCTTTGTATAGAACTATTTGACCATTTTTGTACTCGTAGCTCGTGTTATTATATCATATATTCTAAGATAATGCCGTGGAGTCTTTTAATGAGCAATATAATGTGTTAATTTCTTTCTTTGTTTTTTAAGCAGTACTAAACTGAGAATAAATTGTGTCAACTAATTACACAACCTCCTGATGCAGTAGTAACACAAGATGACTCTGGCAACTATAACAATAATAACATTGCAAAATACTATATATATATACAAATAATTAAACAAGGAAGCTACAATGAATATGTCCAAATAAAAAAAAGGTAAAACTAACATTTATCGTTCTCATTCGAGAAGAAATGGACAAAAACATATATCGGAAATAGAAGTTTTTGAGGTGGTATTGGGACGTACGACGGCTATCCTGGATAAGTTGATTGTCTCCACTTACTCCAAGTTCTAATCAAATCACTCACTCTAATTGGAGCGATCGAATAAAATTAGTGATCTAAAATAAAATCGTAGAAAAGATTTCAAATATATATAATTAAATTAGCTTTTGCATATGTTATACGTGAATCTTGTGTGTCACAAGTGTGCATTTTGTGCATCACATGCAGTTATGCGTCATGTATGCATTGCGAATGTCAGACGTGCATCTCGTGGCGTCACACATGTTAATCAAGCAAAAACTTTTTAATATATAGTTAAAACATGTATGTGAGCTATACCGCAAAAATAAAAGGTTAGTGTAAACACAAAATTGAAAAAATGAATCAAAGATTTTTTTTTTTAAAAAAAGAAAAAATATCATATTTCAGCAACTTGTTAGTTAAACTCAAAATTATTAGAAATTGTAAGTTTAAATTACTTTTAAGGAAACTTCTCATGCACCTTCTATAGGTGTCAATTTGACGAGAAGACAGGCCCATCACCCACAGTTGAGAATTAAAATGGTTTGGGTTGGGTCCAAGCTAGTCAGCCCATTTGACCATTTAAGTTAGCTGATTGCTAAAGCTTTTACAGGAATTTCTTGGCTTTCTCTTCTTATATGAGTTTATTAGATTTGTTGTTTTTTTATAACTGATGATTAATGATTAATTTGTTATATTATATTTTTTAAAAATTGAACTTATCTCAAAAATCAATTTATTAATATTAGAGTCTTTAAGTTGAATCTAATAATTAAAAAATATTTGGACGGATATAATTAGAAGGTTTGATATCAAATATAAAGTTTTTAATCAATTTTGGAGCAAAACGCGTTGCGAGAGCCTAGAGGCTAGAAGTCCTACACAAGTTATGATAATTATCAAGATTTTGTTGGAAAACTATATGCACAGCAGAAGCATACCAGAATCATACTGCTTACATGAATAATAGACAACAAATACCTTTATGCTAGAACACATACAATCATGCTAGAGCACGTAAACTTTCTGAAATTTAATTTAAGATTTACCTCTTGAAGTGTGAGCAGATACCTTCAAGCGAATCCACAATCTAGTCGACAAGCTAGAACCTTCAGGCAAATCCACAAGCTAGACGCCAGTTCTGTGGTCTTCTATAGTGATTCCAAGTTCATTTTCGAACTCTCTCAATACTTGGGTGGGCAAATATCATATAAACATATTCCCTTTCAATTAGAAGAATCTCTATTTATAGAGATTTCTTCATAGTCCAAGGAGGAGATCATGTCTTTCCTTAGAATAGAAAAAGACATGTATTTCTCCATTTCCTTATAGTGGAGAAAGACACATACTTCTCCTTTTCCTTAGAATATAAAAAGACACATACTTCTCCCTTTTCCCCTTAGAATAAATTCTTATTTCTAGTTAAATATGGGCACGATAGAGACCACATAATTAATTATTGAGGCTTCCTATCATGGAAATATTTTCAAATAATTAATTTGTATTATTCTTACCATAATAAATTACAAATCATTTCATTAAAAATTCGTAATTTGCACTCCTCTATTTATCTTTCCAAATTTCTCATTAAACACTTATGTAATTCTTCATGTTAAGATACTAATCAATAAATTAAATTACTGACGAATTTAATTCAAAGATTAACTTCCTTTAGAGCACTGCTTAACTTATTTCATGTATCGGGTATATAAATCTACTTGCAATGTTTGACACGATGAAAACTTATAAGCTTCTCAAAAAAGCTTGTCATCAATCTTTATATCGAAACATGAATTTCGTCAACTAACTTATTATTTCACCAATATATATTATTATCTTCCAATATACAAGACATATTGACCCATCTCAAAATTTCACCTTTTAATAAATTAAAACGATAATTAACATATACAGATCATAATAGTTATATCCAGATTAAGAATATACGTACATTTAACAATTTAGAGAATATGTTGTCGTCGGTCAGTCTAAAGCAACTATCTCTACTCGGTCCCGTTCAATGGGTAGCGGCTACGGATTTTCCTTGTCATCAAAAAAATAAAATAAAAAATGTACTAGCACAAGAAGTTGGAACTATACAATTTTCATAATCAAGATAAACTACATATAATCTTGTGCTACAATCGTACCGATGGCATGTCCAATTTCCATCTTAAATTGTGAACAAAAAACTTTATACTTATAAGAACCAAATGATTTAATCTTTCGTGTATAAGCTAAAACTCTATAATACTAAATCATCTACTATATAAGTAAACATACACCATAAATAAATATATGATCCATTAAAACTGAACAAATAATTATTCTATAATAAATATTTTTTAAACAATAGATTTCTGTTCAAAAATACGAATTGCTAGGATATTGGCAAAGAATGCTATAAAAAAAACTTGGCTGCTATTCATCAGACTTTTCGGTCAACAACTGAAGCTACTTTAGGTTAACATAAAAACACAACTCATTGCCGAATAATTGAAAACATAAACCATTCGTACACGTATCTTCAATTGTTCGCTACAAGTAGGTGACAAATAGATCGATTGGGTTAAATTTAGATGGATTGAAAATGAATCAATAAAATATGAGTAATAATTTAATATTTTAATCTTCTTTTTTGGATGAAAGTGTTGAAAATACTTTATTTAATTTTATTGTATTATAAAAGTAAAAAAAAAAATCTATAACTTTTCGATATAAAATAAATTAATGTAATAACAAGAAAAAAATATTTTAAATTTCAAAGTAAATGAATATTTGTATTTTAGGAGTAAAACGTACTTACCGCACTTTAAACAATATCAATACTAATACAAGATTACCAACATGGGTTGTGGTGCACTAGTGGGAGTGTTTTACCCTTAATCAGAGGTCTTGGGTTCGAGCCCTGGGTATGGAGAAAATCTTGTTAGGAACGTCACCCCCGAATGGGCCCTGCAGAGCGCGATCCGAATTTAGTCGAAGCTCCAATGTGGGTTCTGGACACCGGATGGGAAACCAAAAAAAATACTAATACATGATTTGTTTATTTTACTTTATTATTTGTTACCCACTATAAAATTAAATAAATAAATAAATATAATTATATTTAACAAAAGAAATGTACATTTAATATAGTATATATATATTGGAGAGTCAAAGACTTCACTTTTTCAATTATAGAGAGGAATAATTGGTTTTACGGAAGAACATAAAAAGGAAGAAAAATTACAACATTTTTAGTGATATCATGAATTTTGAGTGAGTAAAAGTTGAAAGTTTTAACTCATTTAGCTAATTCATATTTTATCCATATTTTTGTGGATTAAATATGAGTTTAAAGATCACTCAACCAACCCATTAAAATATGAAAAAGTTAAGCAAATTATCAAAATATGGGCTCATTTTACCGACAGATACAAGTAAAAAAAAACAATTGGATAATGGTCAACAAGAAAACAAAATCCGACTATACTTGTATATAAGGAATCTCTCATTGTCCCAGCACGGTTAATATATATGTTAAACGTGCTCGTTTAAATTTGGTAATTATTTAGCTTAAAATTTAAATTTTTACTTCAATGTTTTTTATAATCACAAAAATATTACTTACATGCATATTTAAGGCCATAAGATCAAAACCAACAACATATTTTTAAAAAGTTCTAAGAAAAATCCATGTTCAATCAAAATCATGACATACACCATATACATTAAAACGGAGAGAGTAACAATGAAGTGTTAAATCTTGAACGATGGTTCACCAACACCTTAAGGTTGTGGGTTAAGCGCAGTGGCGAATTTAGGTGCAAAAAATAGGGCATCCGAATCCGTGGTCTCTTCGTAAAATTAGATATTTTATGTATATATTTTCTAACATTTGTATAATATTATATTCTTGCACCCATATTATGAAATATCTAGTTGGTCCACATGGTTAAATGTTGAGCTTTTGACTTTGAGGACTGAGGATCAATTCCCACTTAATACATTTTTCTTGGTGCACCCATATTCGAAAAATCCTAGATTCGCCTCTGGTTAAGCGGCGGTAAAGTTAAAAATTTCATTATGGGTGTTCAAGATTTAATATATATATATATATATATTTGACTTATATACTTCGTATAATTTTTTATGTACATAATATAATCTTTCGACGAAAGGTGTTCGACTGATGCTATGTGGCTACGCCAATGAGGTTGAGTCACCTAGAGCAAAAATGTGAAGCTTCTGAGAAAGATTTAAAATAAGTGTTAAATCTTGTAATAATCAGTTTTCATCTAAATTAAGGTAAACCTCTAGTTATTTGAACCCAAATCAAAGAATATCCAATGAAGCGTACAGAATCATATTATTTGTTTGGGGAAGGGCCAGCTTGTCTTTTTAAATAAATTAGTATTTGTATCCGCGCATTGCACGGATATTTTTTAATGTCATAATTTTTAAATTAAAATTTATTTTTTAAATTTATTATTCACTTGTTAATATATATTTTTAAATAGTTATGGTAATATATTATAACTATTTATATAATCACATTAATTAAATGATTTAGTGTTTAACTTATTTGTTATAATATTATTCTAATAGCTATGATCAACAATGTTTTTAGTTTTCGAAATATTAATAGTGAACTATTAATAAAGCCATTATTTTCTTTTTTAAAAAATCAAATTCTATCTTTTCATATCAATTGTTTGAGACCATAAAAGTAAAAATAATTTTAAATATTATATGTATGTATAATTCAAAAACTGCAAATTTCAAAAATATTATTTACAAATACTAAATATAATTAAGTGTTGATTATGCAATAATGAGAAATAGAAAGACACAAAGTAGAAAATTATAGACTTATACTAATTAAAATACTAATAAAATAAATTATAAATTATTTTATTCATTTTAAAAAAAAAAAACATCAAAAGTTATACATTTTTTAAAAATAAAAATTTGAACTCAACCGTATTTTCAGTTTTTTTTTCCTTTTGTGTTTGTAATTTTAATTTTATTTACTGGTATTAATTTAGTTAATTTAATAATAAATAAAGATTATTACTACTACTACTACTTTTATTATTATTATTATTATTATAATTATTATTACTATTATGATTATTATTATTATTATTATATGCATTTGTTTTGCAATCATATAGAGGGTGTGGAAAGATAGTTAAATATATTTTTCTATAGAAAAAAGAACGTTTAAATTTAAAAACTATTTTAAAAATAAAACAGTAATTTATTATTTAACTTTATTACATGAAATTAATATATTTTTTAATTATTTAAATAATCTATTTTTTGTGGTGCTTTTAAAATTAATTAACTTGTCAATCCCAAAATTTAAACAATTTAAATATGTTTTTTGTACGTTTTCATTTAAAAAATAATAATAAAAATCTTATTTTAATTAGTTCTATATATTAGGAATAACTATTTCCCTCACCCTAACTCAAAATTAAAAGATTACTCGCAAATTTTATTAATCAACTATCATTACGTGTTTTTTTTTTTCAAATACAATTTTGCAGATTATTTGTTTTAAAAGATTGCAAACATAAAATAAGATAAGAAGAAGAAGAAGAATAAAATTCATATTAGAAGACATCCATAAGCAGGTAACTTTTGTTGCTATTCTATTCCCTATTTGTTGCTGTTGTATGGTTCATTGATTTTTCTTATGTCAAGCACTTTGATTGGAGAATTTTTTGCAAAGATTCATCCGCACGATCCCTTTGTTTCTAGCCATATATCACGTAATTCATATCAATGCCAGCAAAAATATCTGAATGGTCAAAGAACTGCTAGGTTGATACTTGAAATAATGAGGAAGTCTAGATCAATGGAAAGAGAAGTACACTATGCATATGTGGTTAGATGAAACAAGACACAGTGGTGGATAGGGGTTAGCGTTCAGTTCTTCGGTTATTTATTACTCCATCCGTCCCATTTTATGTGAGGTAGTTTGACTCGGCACGGAGTTTAAGAAGAAAGGAAGACTTTTAAACTTGTGGTCTAAAATGAAGGATAAAAATTTGTGTGGCTGTAAATCATTTCATTAAGGGTAAAATATACATTTTATAGTTAAATTGTTACTTAAAAAAAAAAAAAAAAAAAAAAAAAGACTATGTAGAGAAAAGGTGTACGTGAGTAGTTGAATAATTTTAGGTATCCATTTTTAAATTTTAAAAAAAATCAGCTTGACATGTTTCATTTATTTTTATTTTTAAGTGGGAATTTGAATTCTCTATTTTACATTTCTTAAATTTTAATTTCGAACTTCAATTTTTCTGTTTACAATTGTGCCACCGCACAATTTTACTTTTTTTTAAAAAAAATAACCGTACAAAAAGACATATTTATATTATTATTATTATTCAAATTAAATATGTGATAACTTCCCACAAAAAAGGGAACCACACACCCTTAAATTTTTATCATTTAAAACTAATTAACTTCTCAATTTTAAATTTAGATAATTTTATAAAAGACCTTAAAAAGAAGATAATTGTTTATTATTATTATGATAATGATAATTTTATTTATTACATTCACTTCAAGTAAAATCTTTTTACATTTATTTATTATTTTTATTATTATGATTAAAAAAAATAACTATAATTATGTAAACTGCAATCAAACTTTCTAGTTTATGTCATCTATTTTATATTCTTTAGTCTCAAAAGAAGAAATAAAAAAGCAAGCAATATCAACCACTGCATCTCTTTCATCATCCATATAAACGAAAGCAAAACCTGAAAATTAATCCAAAAATAAAATAAAAGATATAAGAGCATTAATAAAAAGTCAAAACAAAATTTATAGATAAAAATTATATGTGCTGTTGATTTTTTTATGACGATGTTTACACACTAATAGAAAACTGAAAATTAAGAAAATTTCAATATATACCTAATATTTGTGGATACACTTCAAGCACGAAATCTCTTTCTCAAGCATATATCAAATAGATCTATGATTTGGCCTATAATAAATTTCATACATGTAAATTTTTCTACTATTTCTTTATTGTGTTAAAAAATTATAGGAGTTGTATGCTTGTTTTCTTCGGTAAAAAATTCTATACATGCCAAAATATAAAAAGAAGTGATGAAGATTGATTCGTCATTCGTGAGTTTTTCAATACCAAAATATGAAAAGAAGTGATGAAAATTGATGATTACCTTGACAAAATGAAGTTTAGGATTTCTTTGCATAATGGAGAGTAAATCCCTTTCGCCAATTGCTTAAAGATTGATGAAATTTAAAAGTGATTAGTTATATTTAATTTATGACTTTATATAATCTTTGAATAATTACTACATCCGTAACTTTTTTATTTAATTTAATTAGGTTGTTTAAAACTTAAAATTAAAATGAATTAATTAGTAGTTATCTAATCCTAATTTTTAGCTACGTGGCAAAGAAGTTTTAAAACTCCTTTATTTAGTTGGATAAATGTTTTCTCTAAAATAAAGATTAATTCATTTTTAAAATTATAACTTTTATAAGCGTAAACTTTATTATGACCGTCCCTCATTGGTTGTCCCCGGATTCCATTATCAAGAAGTGTATCCACGGCTTCTTGTACTAATTTCTCCTGACACATTACTAATTCTCCTGGCGTAGATCTACTTGTTGTTAATAGATCGGTAAGGGTATTGTTCCGATAGATAACTCTTGTAATATTTTGTAAATTTTTTTGGTTAATATAGTGATCTTTTTTTTTGTATTAATAATTACCAGCATTATTATTGCAACATATATATAATCAAAATTTAATTATTATTTTAATCCTTTTTTTGACTTATCTTCTTATTCTTTTTTATTTTTTTTTAAGATTGAAAAGTATCCTTATCTTTTGAACAAATCTTTATCCGTTGTGCATGTAGCATTATTTCAGTCACATATTTGTTAGTAGTTAATTATTTTTTTTCAATGAATTTATCTTTTTATTCCTTTTTTTGTTAAAGATTATGAAGTATTAGTATCCTTTAAAGATTATTTTTGATAATAATAACCTGTGAACTTTAAATATTGTCTTTAATTTGAATTCAATAACTCTACAATTTTGTAATAAGAAGCAAGACACTTACAAAGAATTGTGCTCCTCTTATGCTTCGTCTTGCTGATGCTCTCTTCCACATCTAAACTTGTGTTCTTGTTGAAGCCCAAATGATAAAGTTATTTTACGAACAATGGGTACATCAACATTAACAATCAACTCCTTAATTATTAATAACTTCAATAAGTTTTTGATAATGTGAAACTATTAAGAAACACTTACATGATGCTTATTTCCATAGTTAATAAAGTTAGTAACACATGTAAAACTTCATCCCATATACTTGCAAAATCTCGAATACGGTTGCAAATCTAAAAACTGAATAACAAATATATAAACCGAACTATATATCAAAAACTACAATTCATAGAGAAAACAAAAATGAAGTATGCAGAACTAAAGGGAGTAACTGATATACATATCAAAAAGACTACGTGACATTTTAATATCTTGGTACTAAGAAAATCATGGAAAGCATTTAAATTCATATTTTGAGTGATTAAATACATATCTTTCTAGCATCTCCTTGATGAATTATTTCCATCATCACGCATTAGAAGACTATTGCCCTTCTGAAATAATTAAATATTAAATATTCAAATTATAATAAAACTTTTGAACAGTTACAACAATGTATAGTAATTTTGAATTTGCGGTATTATTTTTTTTGTAGAAAAAGTGAGTGGGGTTGGTTTAGAAGACTTACTGGGGTAGTTTATTTATATATAGGATAATTGTAATGCAGTAAAAAGTCATTCATTATGAGAAGTTAATAAACCATTGATGAGAAGTTGTCATCAATTTGAAATTCAAAAACATCAATCAGATAAGGATTAAGATCAATTCAAATTAAAAATTAAAAATTTTAAAATAAAAATTGTATATAATGTTTATTTTTAATTTCGAATTTAACATATATATTTTTTTGGAAGTTTCCATATTTTTATTAATAATAATTTAAAGAAACGTTTAGTTATAAAATAAAATACTATTTTATTATTTGATTATATTACATATATATTTAATTATTAAAAATATCTGTTTTTTAGATATATAGATAGAGATATATAGATAGATACATATA
>NW_006239652.1:33809-40777 GCF_000226075.1 Solanum tuberosum | reverse complement strand
ATTCAAATTAATAAAAATATGATAACTTCCCACTAAAAAAGGAATCACATATCCTATTTTTTAGAACTGTTTTAAATTAAGAAAAAAACTTTAGTTGTAAAATAAAATAGTAATTTATTATTTAATTTATATATATATAAATATAAATTATTATAAATGTATGTTTTTCTCCAAAGACGTGGGTAGTTCTTTCAAATATGTTATATAATTTAAAAATTTATTTTTAAATAAGTAATTAATATTAAATTTGAAAACTTCCAAAAAAAGAGGAAGAAGAAGAAAAGTTCTATACGTTAAAAGACAGTTTTTTTTTAGTGATTGAATTTTTTATTTTTAGATTTTTATATTTTAAAATTAATTTTAATAATTCATAAATTCTTTTTTATGGTGCTGACACATGGCACTTTTTCTTCTCCTTTTATACATAGATAGATTTAATTATATGGAATATGCAACAACAACAACGATATATTTAGTGTAGTATCATGAGTGAGTTTTGAGGAGAATAGTGTGTATGCAATCTTATCCTATCTTGTAGAGGTAGAAAAATTGTTTCTAATAGACCCTCCGTTCAAGTAAAACATATAAAAAATTAAGTATATACAAAGTAAAAACATTAGCAAAGAAGTCACATGTTGTAAACAATTAAGAAGAGAACAAATAGGAACAATAAATAATATGATAAATAAAACAAAAGAGCCAATATGTAATACTATAATTGAAGAAAAAGATAGTATAAGAGCGTAATAATAACAACACGAATAAGAGAACTGTCTATCTTCGACTATCTATTAATCTTCTACTCTGATTCTCGACCTTCATATTTTCCTATCTAGTGTCATATTCTCGTTAGCGACTGATTGAATATATACATATGAAAGGATAAATTAATCATAACACTCAGCTGATCAAACAAAATGTTACCAATTAGTACAATTCTAAAGGTTATTAATGACTTGATAAAACTATTGAACACTGTTTACATATTTAATTATACTAGACGTATACGTCTCCAGGAATGTTGAAGACAACTAGTGTCAACACATGCATGTGCACATCAAACGTGTGGAACTTTTTTTTGAAGTCAAAATTGAAGTAGTTACATATATATACTTACTTTAATATAAGTAGGCAAAAAGACATCCAGTTAGGCAGGTACTGTTTTAGGTCCCCTTTGGACACATTGATTATCAATCAATTGCCATAAAAAATTGAACTTCCCCTAGTACTATTTAACTAATTGCACAGTCAAGGTCGTTATAGTGCCGCGACCATAAGTGGAGAAACGCAACCATCCGTCCCACCCACACAATATGTTATCAGAGTAGGTAGATGTCCTGAGATTTAATCTCATTGTTATCCATTTTAAAAAGAATTTCCACATGCTTGATCCATAAAAAAGAATCAGACTTGTGCATGAAGAATTATTGTATAACAATGTTCTAAACCGAATAACCATTCTAACAATGATGTATTGATCATGTATAAAATTTGTTATTGATTTAGTGTATTTAAAAATCGAAAATCGAAAATCAAACCATACTGACCGCTTACCGGATATATGATAATATAGCCGAGAAGAGAACAAAGTACTCACACAAGTTTTAATAATTGTTTGTAAATATACACTCAAAGACCATGGGAAATGATCATACGTTTTAAACATATTGAATAATAATAATAGAAGCATTTTTATATCAAACTATTGACGTTAAAAATAATTTTAGACCAAACTATTAACTGGATGCATGCATTTTTGTTCAGTTTGACATAGTTTAAAGCTGACGACCTTTTTCCGTTTTATATATACTCAATAGTAATGTGTGTCCATGACCTACAAACTCACTAAAAAATGGATGAGTTGTCCGGTCAACTTCTTGACAAAAGAACTTAGCTGGACTTTGCTGACTTGGCATACGCAATGGACCCACCAGGTCCTTGTTAAAGCATACACGGTGGCGTATATTGGGTCCCATTTGCACCCTTCTCTCAAGACCAAAATTCAAACAAAATATTACAATGTTTATACGCAATACGATCAGTCATAGTCCATACCAGAAATTTTCCAAATTTTTTTTAGTCCACCTTCAACGTGTGCATACTTACGTACGTCAACAATGACGAGGAAATAAAAAAAACATGTCATTATAAAAAGCTAGTCATTCCCAGCACGTTACCAGAAACTAGTGATAATATAACCAAGAAGAGAACAAAGTATGTATACAAGTTTTTAATAATTGTTTTTTTTAAAAAAAAATAATGTTGAAATGATCATATGTTGAAATAATAAGAATATGTTTGAACCAAACTAGTACAACAAGAATAATTTTAGACCAAACTATAAGTAGAGTGCATTTTTATATAATTTCACATAATTTAAGGATTAACGACGTTTTTCTATTTTATAAATAAATAGTTATATATATGTTAGGATAAGCAACTCTATATGTTTGTCCATGACCGACAAACTCACTAAAAATGGATGAATAGTCCGGTCAATATTATTGCGATTTGAAATAGTTCCATGGGCAATAGGACGCCCGCAAACTTTAGGTGTTTTTTTAAAAATTCAGGACAACTTCAGATGTCTTTTAATATCATGAATTTATGATGTAATTTTTAAATCTCAGGTATAAATCAGGCAGACTGTTGAATAAAACTTTTAGTAGAAATTGCACCAAGGTATGCGGCATGTCTCTCCAACAATTTTGTAATTTTTTGCATGAGTATTTTTAATAAATTTGATTAACATTTGATTATTGTATTTTTAATTAGATTTTAATAACTTAATGCATGTGTATTTTACAAAGTAGAGCCTCCTTGATAGCTTTAGTTTGACAATGACTTATTGAAATTATATTTTTGCTTTAGTCTCCTAGTTTTCGAGGTAAAAAGGATAACTAATGCTTCTCCCTCAACAACATCGAGCAAAAGAAATCGAAAAAATCTCTGAAGAAGACATATTCTAACTAATGAGGTAATTTAATTTAACATGAAGGAGTACTTAAAAGTCATATATGAACAACATTAAAATTTATCTTTCTAATTATGAAAAAGGAATAACAATCTTAAAGAGAAAAACATATAATAGAAATATAATTTGAATATAACATATATTCACTCCTGACATGTTACCAATTCTCAAAAAAAAAAATCACTCCTGACTCCACCAATATTTCCATTTTATAACTCAAAACTATTATAGATAAAAAAAAAATATTATCATAATAATAAAGAACAAACGTGCAATGTAAGTTACCTGATAATATAACCAAGAAGAGAACAAAGTATGTATACAAGTTTTTAATAATTGTTTTTTTAAAAAAACATTTAAAAACAATGTTGAAATGATCATATGTTGAAATAATAAGAATATGTTTGAACCAAACTAGTACAACAAGAATAATTTTAAACCAAACTATAAGTAAAGTGCATTTTTATTTAATTTCACGTAATTTAAGGATTGGCGACATTTTTCTATTTTTCTATATGTTAGGATAGGCAGCTCTATATGTTTGTCCATGACCAACAAACTCACTAAAAAATGGATGAATAGTCCGATCAACTCCTTGACAAAGGAAGTTAGCTGAACTTTGCTGACATGGCATACACGCTGGACCCACCAGGTCCTGGTTAAAGCAGAGCTGGCATATATTGGGTCCCATTTGCACCCTTCTCTCAAGACCAAAATTCAAACAAAATATTACTCTACAATGTTTATAGGCAATACGATCAGTCATAGTCCATACCAGAAATTTTCCAAATTTTTTTTAGTCCACCTTCAACGTGTGCATACTTACGTCAACAATGACGTGGAAATATAAAAAACATGTCATTATAAAAAGCTAGTGATTCCCAGCTTCCAAAACACACACAATCTCTACACAAAAAAAAAAGATATTTTTTGTATTTTCAATTTTCTCTCATAATGACCATGCATACTAGTGTTTCATCGTCTCCTCTTGGGCCGCCGGCATGTGAGAAGGATGCTAAGGCCCTTCAATTCATCGAAGAGATGACTAGAAATGTTGATTCAGTTCAACAGAAAGTTTTGGCTGAAATACTAAGCCAAAATGCCAACACTGAGTATCTTCAAAGATTCAAACTAGGTGGTGCTATGGATCGGGATACATTCAAGTCCAAAATGCCAATTGTCACGTATGAGGAAATTCAACATGATATTCAACGTATTGCTAATGGAGATCGTTCTCCAATTTTCTCATCTCATCCCATCTCTGAGTTCCTCACCAGGTGAGATTTAATTACCTAATCTTTCAAATTAGCTTATCAATGACTAATATGAATTATCAGGAGTGAATTAAATTAATTTCTTGTTTGTTTTGTACGTAGCTCGGGGACATCTGCTGGTGAGAGAAAGCTGATGCCCACAACTCAAGATGAGTTAGACCGGAAACAACTATTGTACAGCCTTCTCATGCCCGTGATGAATCTGTAAGTGCTATTGTAAATATGCTTTCAAGTATTTATTTTTGAACATTTCTGATTTAATTTGGGGATTGTGAACAGGTATGTCCCTGGTCTAGACAAAGGGAAGGGCTTGTACTTTCTATTTATAAAAGCAGAAACCAAGACACCCAGTGGGCTACTAGCAAGACCTGTCTTGACAAGTTACTACAAAAGTGATCACTTCAAGACGAGGCCATACGATCCTTACAATGTGTATACTAGTCCCAATGAAGCTGTACTCTGTGTCGACTCTTTCCAGAGCATGTACTCACAAATGCTTTGTGGCCTTCTTATGAGAGAACAAGTCCTCCGGTTAGGGGCTGTTTTTGCCTCTGGTCTACTTCGAGCTATTCATTTTCTTCAACTCAATTGGCAGCAACTTGCTAAAGATATCGCATCAGGAATATTGAATCCCCGAGTTTCTGACCCTTCAATAAGGGAATGCATCTCCAAAATACTTAAACCAAATCACGAACTCGCAGAGTTCATTATTAAGGAATGCGAAAAACAGAACTGGGAAGGGATTATCACTAGAATTTGGCCAAATACAAAGTACTTGGATGTGATTGTCACAGGTATGATAAATAAATTTGCTTTGCAAGATTTAATTACTTATATACGCGATAACATGTTATAGCGTTATTAATTTTTTCAGATATCTAATACTACTTATTGTGGATATAATTGCAACAGGTGCAATGGCTCAGTACATCCCTACGCTCGATTATTACAGTGGTGGTTTACCAAAGGCATGTACCATGTACGCATCGTCCGAGTGTTATTTTGGCCTTAATTTAAATCCAATGTGCAAGCCATCTGAAGTATGTTACACTATAATGCCCAATATGTGCTACTATGAGTTTATCCCTCATGACTCAACCAATCCTCGTGACTCACCACCCCGTCTCGTGGACCTAGCCAACGTAGAAGTGGGGAAAGAATACGAGCTCGTGATCACAACCTACGCTGGATTATGTCGTTACAGAGTCGGTGACATACTCCAGGTCACGGGGTTTCACAACTCTGCTCCTCAGTTTAAATTCATAAGAAGGAAAAATGTGCTATTGAGCATTGATTCGGACAAAACTGATGAGGCCGAGTTGCAAAACGCTGTTGATAGCGCTGCTGCAATTTTGCGCCTGTACAATACTAGCGTGGTCGAGTACACTAGTTATGCCGACACTAAAACCATTCCGGGACATTACGTTATTTACTATGAATTACTTATTAAGGACCCAACCAATTCGCCAAGCCACGAGGTTTTGAACCAATGTTGTTTGGCTATGGAAGAATGTTTGAACTCGGTTTATCGACAGTGCCGAGTTGCAGATAACTCAATTGGACCACTTGAAATTAGAGTAGTGGAAAATGGTACATTTGAAGAGCTAATGGACTATGCAATTTCTAGAGGTGCATCTATAAATCAGTATAAGGCTCCTAGGTGTGTTAATTTTACACCTATAGTGGAATTATTGGACTCCAGGGTTATTTCAGTGCATTTTAGTGCAACTGCTCCTCATTGGACCCCAGAACGACAGCGTTTACAAGTGTAATGATGAAGTCAATTCAAGTCATGATCAAGCCCACATGAGTGGAATAAAACCTTTTTTTTTTTTGTTCTTTTTGTATCTTTATGTGTAGTATTGAATATTCAAAGTTGATATTAATTAGTCAAACTGCTCATGGAAAGTGCTTTAGTTACATGTATATCCTTCTGTTGACTTGATTGTTGCAATCATATGTGTTTTCTTCCCTTTTTTGCGGCTTTTTTGTAGATAGGTTCTTATAAACTGAGCATTTACTGAAATGTCTTGTATATTCATCTCGTTCTCGGCCGCTTTACTTGACTTCCGAATTCGACCCTATTGAAGTCCTATATGTTTCTTCTTCTCTTTTTTCACCCAGAATTGCCATCTATTATTTGAACTAGATAATGTTGCCCGTGCTATGCACGGGCCCAATAATATAAATGGTATGTTTTGGGGCTAATAATTGAGTTTTTGAAGCGATTGTTTGCGTGGATAAAATAATAAGTTTTTTTTATCACAAATCTGTACTTTCTTTGACGCTATTTAAGGCATAATAAGACTACCCACATACAACATTTTTGAAATATTTTATGTTGTCAATTATCATGATTTATAGTATTTTTACGATAGATTCACTTCAAGAATCAGTGGAATTTTTTGTATTTTTTTCAAAACATATTTTATATTGTCAATTATCATGATTTATAGTATTTTTACGATAGATTCACTTCAAGAATCAGTGGAATTTTTTGTATTTTTTTCAAAACATATTTTATATTGTCAATTATCATGATTTATAGTATTTTTACGATAGATTCACTTCAAGAATCAGTGGAATTTTTTGTATTTTTTTCAAAACATATTTTATATTGTCAATTATCATGATTTATAGTATTTTTACGCAATTTTTAAATATAAAAAATAAGACAAATAAATTAAAATGGACCCAATATATGTTATTTTTGTTATCTC
>NW_006239652.1:25223-33163 GCF_000226075.1 Solanum tuberosum | reverse complement strand
TGTTGCGCTTTTTGAAAGTCCATTTGACTAATTTTCAAAGTTAAATAAAATCTATACAAAAAGTACTATAAATTGTAATTTTTTGCCTATGAATATGATGAAAAAACACATTGTAAAATATTAGTTAAAATTCTTATAGTTTGACTATAAAAAGGAAATCATAACAATTAAAAGTGCATAGAGAGAGTAATAAATAGGTAATTAAATTTCAAGAAGTTTAAAATAAAAGGTTGAAAAAAAGAATTAGATAGACAACATATATTGAAAATTGAAAACATATAAATAATAAATGGGCCCAAATGAGGTCAAACTTTTTGGCTAATAAAGTAGTAGATAATTAATGGTGTTAAATTGTTCAATAATATAAATTTTAAAGGTACAACCATAAAAGAAGAATGTACAACACTATCTAAGCACATATCATCTAACACTTGTCATGTGCTAAGTAGTAGATATTCCCACTTATTATATATAGTAACATAGCACAATATATCCTAAGAATTGTAAATCATCATTTACTATTCAACTACATAATTTTTCAACTTTTACAAACAATCCATGTCCAAAAAACTATCTAACAGACTTTTTGGCTTCAATAAATTCCCAAAAGGCACAGCACCTTCATTTACCCACAATATAAATTAGTCTATGTGTTTTCATATGATTGGTCTGATGAATTAAGAGCAGCTATGGCAGCTTAGAACAGAGAAACTGTATTATGTATGTATTATTAGATCAAGTCCCTATACAATGAATCAGTACCAACATATATAATGTGACTTATCTACTAAAAACTGTAAACTAACTAGTATAGTTAATGTTAACCTGACCATAGTTAACCTGTAACAAACTAACTAACTTTTGCACTTTACTATTCATTTATAACTAACTGATATAAATGACTAGTAGCTACTCTATACTCAACACCCTTCCTCAAGCTGATGGCTGAAATATATCTTTTAGACTCAGCTTGGTCATCAAATACGAATGAGAAGTTTTCCACAATCCTTTTGTGAGTAAATCTGCCAGTTGATCTTTGGTAGATACATGATGAGTCTTGATCATACCTTGAACTATCTTTTCTCTAACAAAATGGCAATCAATATCAAAATGTTTGGTTCTTTCATGAAATATAGGGTTGACTGCAATTTGTATTGCAGCTTTACTATCACAGAATAGATTCACTAGTTGTTTGATTTCTACTCCTAGCTCTTTATATAGTCCAATAAGCCAGGTTACTTCTGCAACTGTTGAAGCCATACTCCTGAACTCAGCTTCAGCAGAACTTCTAGCTACTGTTTCTTGGTTTTTTGATTTCCAAGAGACTATAACATTTCCAAATTTGACTAAGTATCCAGTTACAGACTTTCTTGTTTGTAAACAAGTCCCCTAGTCAGAATCACAGTAGGTAGTTAACATACCTGTACTTTGAGAGGGCATAAGCAAACCTAGACCAAGAGCTAATTTGATATATCTCACCACTCTTAGGGCAGCTTCCATATAAGACTCTTTGGGAGCATGTATGAACTGGCTTAATGTCTGAACTGCAAATGAAATATCTATTCTGGTCATGGTTGAGTATATCAATCTCCCAACTAATCTTTGATACTTTCCAATGTCCTTTAAGGGCTCATCTGATTTGTAACTTCTGATCCTTGAACATGTGAATCATACTCAATGGATGTTAACCTCAAACTAGGATCCAAAGGTGTGTATACTGGTTTGGCTCCACTTAAACCCATCTCAGAAATCAACTCCAATGCATACTTGCGCTGGTTCATTACATACCCTTCCGCTTGGACCTGGAAAACTCAATGCCAAGGAAGAACTTCAGCTCCCCCAAATCTTTCATCTTGAACTTGAGCTTTAAGTCATTTCTAGTATGAGCAATTAAGTCATTGCAGCTTCCTGTTATCAACAAGTCATCTACATAAACAAGCACTACTATTAACTCTTTACCTACTCTGTTAGTAAAAAGAGAATAGTCATAATGACTTTGAACAAAGCCCAGTTGAATCAATGCCTCAATCAGTTTAAGATTCCACTGTCTTGGTTCTTGTTTTAGACCATATAAAGACTTAAAGAGCTTGCAGACCTTACCAGACCCTTCCTGTCTGCAAAAGCCAGGAGGAACCACCATGTATACATCTTCAGGAAGATCACCTTGTAAAAAAGCATTGTGTACATCTATTTGAACCACAGACCAATGCTTGGAAGCAACAACAACTAACACTGATCTAATAGTCACCATCTTGGCAACAGGAGAAAATGTTTCTGAATAATCTATACCTTCTGTTTGACTAAAACATTTAGCAACCAGCCTTGCTTTGTACCTTTCAACAGCCCCTGAGGCCAAATATTTGACCTTAAACACCCATTTACACCCAATTGGATGTTTGCCTAGAGGCAAGTCGGTAAGAGTCCAAGTGTTGTTAGCTTCAAGAGCAGCTATTTCTGATTTGATAACTTCAACCCATTGAGGGTGAGAAACAGCTTCAGAAAAGAAAGTAGGCTCAGAAATACTTGAGTGGGTAGCCAGAGTTGTACCATAACTAGAAGACAAGTGATCATAAAAAACATGATTGGACATGGGATATAAGCACCCAGACTTGGGTTGAGTGAAGTGAAAATCATGCATCCAAATAGGAGGTCTGGTTGTTCTAGAGGATCTTCTCACAGGGAGAGAGGGAGAGAAGGAGCAGACATAGAAGGAGGAGCAGAAGAAGAAGTACAAACAGTCTCAGGTAGAATAATATCATGCAAAGGAACAACTAGAGGAGGAGAGATCTCACTGACTTCTGTGGGTTGTAGAACTGGAAATAAAGTGGGAACAGATGAACTCATATCTTGAAAAGGGAAAGTGTCTTCCTTAAACACAACATCCCTACTAACTATGAATTCCTTGGTGTGCAAGGTGAACAACCTGTAACCTTTCTGCAAACTTGTATAACCAAGGAAGACAGTGGGAACTGCTCTGGAAGCAAACTTATCAACTTTTCGAACTTCAATAGCAAATGCCAGACAACCAAATACTCTTAAATGTTCAAGTGGTGGAGAGGACTTAAACAACAATGCATAAGGAGTCTTCCCTTTGAGTATGGAAGATGGAATCCTGTTGATGAGATACACATTGGTCAAAACACATTCCCCCCAAAACCTTAAGGGCAGGCTAGCTTGAAATCTCAATGCTCTGGCTGTATCTAGAATATGTCGATGCTTTCTTTCGACCACTCCATTTTGTTGTGGAGTGTAAATGCAAGAGCTCTGATGAAGCACACCTAGGGACTGAAGTAAAGCAGCCACTTGGGAGTTAAAGAACTCACAGCCATTATCCGTCCTTAATACCTTAATAGTTGCAGAAAAGACATTTTTGATCTGAGCAAAAAAATTCCTAAGTGCTACAATAACCTCAGACTTGGAATTCAATAAGAACAGTCAGGTATATCTTGAAAAATCATCCACTAAGGTTAGAAAGAATCTTTTTCCAGCATGAGTAGGTACTCTATAAGGGCCTCAAACATCAGCATAAAGAGTATGAAAAAAAGTAGTAGTTGTAGTATTACTCAAAGTAAAAGGAAGTCTGGATTATTTTGCCAATGGACAAACAATACACAATTCATCAGCAGTAGTAGCTAAGGCTTTGAAACAATTCAACTTTCTAAGTGTAGAAAAATATACATGTCCTAGTCTTCTATGCCAAAGAGACAAGCTGCTCTTATTAGAGATAATTGGAGTACAATGTTTAGAAAGAGAAACAGAAACTGCATTAGCTGTGGAGGTAAGTGGAGCTCCTTGTGACTTCAACTGACAATCAACATGAAGCACATAGAGATCATTCTCCAACTTGCCAATCCCCCTCACCTTCCAATTGGAGAGGTCCTAAAATAAGCAGAAATCGGGATAGAAAATAACACATCAATTTAACTCCTTAGTCAACTTTGGCACTGAAAGCAAGTTGTATTTGAACTCAGAAATATGCAACACATTGGTAATCTCAATCCCTCCAAGGATCTGAGAAGAACCAATGTGATCAACCTTAGCTAGGCTACCATTATGCAAGTGAACTTTTCCTTTTGAGGAATCACAGATATTGGTGGACTTGGTTAGCAGATGCATATTGTTTACCATATGTTTAGAGGCACCTGAATCTACGATCCATTTATCATTGACAGTGTATTGAGAACAACTTAACATACCTGATGTTCTCATAGTACAGTCACTAGTAAGCTTTCCATTCTCATGAGCCGGAAGATGAGGCATCTGCAGGTATTGATGAGGAGGCTGTGGATACAGGTACTGCCATTGATGAGGATACTGATACTGAGGAGGCTGCAGATTAGTCATAAGAGCATGTGAAGAATTTGTATTGAAGGCAATAGAACCTGATGATGAAGGTATTTGGTTCAGCTGAAGGCTGTTGGAACTGTTACCAAAAGAGCTACCTTGACCAGTGAAGTTTGTGTACTCCATGAGACTACCATAAGTGGAGTTGACTCTGGCAAGGTTGGTTGCAGTGGTAGGACCCGGACTGGTTCTTCTCTTACCTCTCCAATTAGCAGGATAACCATGAAGTCTAAAACATATAGCTCTAGTATGCCTTTTCCGGTTACAATAGTCACAATACAAGTTACTATTATTCTGAGGTTTCTGAGATTTGTAGTTAGAGACTGAAGTAGATCCTGATCCTGGACTGGTAGAATACCCTTTGTTACTACTAAAAAATACCATGACGTCACTCAACTGACCTGAATTAGGGATCATAGAATTAAAGGAGGCTTCACTTCCAGCTATATTGGCTTTACCAAGGATCCTTTGACACTCCTCAGCCATTACTAAGGAGTATGCCTTGTTCACACTAGGTGTAGGATCCATCATCATTATCTGACTTCTACACTAATTAAAGGATTCATTTAGCCCTAAAATAAATTGCATCAATCTCTGATATTCAAAGTGAGCAGCATAAGTTTTTGACACTTCACATGCACAACCAGGACAAGGCATGAGAGAGTCAAATTCCATCCATAGCTCTTTGAGTCTAGAAAAATAGCTAGAAACTGAAGAAACACCTTGACTTAGAGTCGCAATTTCCTTGTGTAGATAAAAAATCCTAGAACCATCAACTTTGTCAAATCTTTCTTTTAGATCATTCCAAACTTGTAGAGCACTGCTTGCATACACTATACCACTGAGTAATTCCCTACTAACAAAGATCATGATCCAGTAGAGAACTATAGCATTACATTTCTTCCAGAGGTCATGCAGAGATGCAGGGTACATGCTTTTGAGATATTTGCCATCAACAAAGCCTAATTTACCTTTACCTAGCAATCCAATTTTCATAGATCTACTCCCTAAAGAGTAATTTTCAGATCCCGTAAGCTAAATAGAAACCAATGAGCTACCTGGAGTATCACACACTTGAAGATACAGTGAATGATGTGCATCAATCACAATCACTCCTCCTTGCTCCGAACTGGTAGAAATCTCAGGTGTCATTGATGAAGTTGTTATTGAAGTAAAAAACAAAAAATGATCTAAATTGCTTTATGGACAATGCAACAACTCGTCTAAAGAGCTACAAGCTACACTAAAAGCAGAAAGATCATTGATCTTCAAAGAACTCCCTCGAGCTCTGATACCATGATGAATTAAGAGTAGCTATGACAGCTTAGAATAGAGAAAATGTATTTTGTATGTATTATTAGATCAAGTCCCTATACAATGAATCAGTACCAATTTATATAGTGTGACTTATCTACTAAAAACTGTAAGCTAACTAGTATAGTTAATGTTAACCTTACCATAGTTAACCTGTAAAAACTAACTAACTTTTGAACTTTACTATTCATTTATAACTAACTGATATAAATGACTAGTAGCTACTCTATACTCAACATGGTCCATATTAAATTCAAACAAGTGATTTTGGTGGCCCAACCCGTATCCGCTCTTAACAATGCCTCAATCGAATCAAACGGTCATATCAAATCAACCTTTTTTTAATCATTTTTTATTGCTTTTATATATTACTTCACATTTTTCACTATTACGAAGCAACTTTCTTCTTCTTCTTCTTCGTTTCCTTGAAGAAGAGGGTGATGAGAAATTGTCGATAAGGGTTTAATTTTTCGATCATTTCATATTAGAAGGAGAAAATGACGATGACTCAGAATATGCGTTTGTCAGTTTCGAGTGCGGTGGGGAAAAGACAAACAATGGGGTGAATTTATCTGGGCTGGAGAATAATCAGGCCGGAAAATTGAATGCTGGAGCGTCCAAGAAATGATCCGCACTTTCTAATATCTCGAATCATACAACTGTATCTGCTCGTAACTCGATTCTCATTCCTCCAAACCCTTGAGTGTTTCTCTATTTTTTGTCTCTGTTTATTACTGTCGGACGATAATTGGAGTACTGGGTTTTATTTTCTTCTTTTCTGTGTGTAATTTTTTTTATTACTGGTTCAATGATTCACTTTTTTTAATGTTGGTTATGGGGTTTCTTGTATAAATTTATGTATGCAAGGGAATTGTATGTGGGTTTTGTCATTTCTTTTATGGGGTTTTGCTTTTTGGATCATTAAATAAGTAGAATGGTTAATGTTACGTGGGTTTCATGAAAAAATGATTGAAGATACTGGTTAACAATTAAGTGATTTGAGGGTTTTTTATATGAGCGGATTTGCGAGATTTCTTTTTTTGGTGGAGATTGTGATATTTGGAAGTTGAGTTTTTTGTTTATTGACTTCCCTTGTATAAACAAGTTCACTAGCAGGACATGCTTTACTTATCAAGGGATTTGTTTAATATTTATAAAAAATATGTCTGAGTTAAGAATGAAAAATTTGGTTTTTGGTTTTTTCTGTATTGTATTGTTCCTTCTGTTTATAACTTGAGTTATAATGACCTTAAAGTATCCCTGGATATTAGCTTGTACACTTAAATCAAGTTAAACTTCCTCAGCATCTCGCCCAAAGAAGCAGTGAGTGAGAGCATAACTTTCTAGCTCTCATGCTTCAAGTGCTTGATAGTTGCACGCACTCGAGCTTCTAACCTCTTAAGAAATATGACTAAATAGCAGAGGAGCTGCTATAATTTACACCGTGAGTGCGTTGGATTATCAAGGATATATATAGTTTTGGGTAAAACATCACGAATAGCATATTTGAGCACTAAAATAGTAATTGCGATTTTTGTGTATTCCTACCAGATGAGCCATTGTCAAGTTTTCATTTAACATCCAAGTTTTGCTTGGCTGGTTTAGTGATATTTTGCTGCAAAAAAAATGTGATCAAGGCGCTTATCTGCTATAATAAAATAACTAAACAATAAACATCATCGAGTTCTGATCGACTCACTCACTGAAGAATCCGAATTCAAGTGTGACCAAACTGTATATTCTTCATTTCTTGGCAATGGCAACACATTTCTTTTGGCCTTTACCTTGAGCAATTTTTCAATATGCTAACTAGCTTTGTTACTTGAACTGGTGAAGTATTCCCCAAATTAAATACTCTTAATTGTGCATTCTTCTTCTTCTTTCCTCCACTTCATGTGCTCTTCTCTGCTGTATCCGAAGCCCCTAAACCCTTTCATTATATCATGAATGTAGGTAAAATCTGTTGATATACTTTTGTTATTAGAACCTTGAAATACTGAAATGGGGATTCTTTTTTAGTATGTTCTTTATGAAGAAGAAATACGCCATATCCAGCCGACCCCAAGGTCCATAAACAGTAAAGAATCTCACCTCGAGCATGGGGGTGAGAGGGGGCCTCAAGGCACGGCGCCTCGAGGCCAAGGGATGGGAAGGGGCCTTGGTGTACGACGCATTGACGCTAGGGAGGTGAGAGGGGGCATCGGGGAACGACGCCTCGAGGCTGGGGGGCCTTGAGGATCGGGGTAGGGGGAGTGGGCCTCGGGGCACTATGCCATGAGGCC